>NW_026946358.1:0-88899 GCF_035222275.1 Podospora bellae-mahoneyi | reverse complement strand
AGGTACTACCGTTGAGCTATAGGGGCAAAAATAAGGGATAAAAAAATAGCACAGGGGGGAATGAAGAGTTAGTAATGAAATGAAATGAAACGTATAACTCTACACATCTAACCAATTTCTTAACTAATAAGAATCCTTAAATTTCCTAATGGGCTTTAAAGTTTTAGCTTAAAAAAAAGCCTTATTCCGCTTCTCCCATATTCTAATAGCGAATGCTCTTAGGATTAAATAAAAAAAAATTTTTTTGATTTTTCTATTTAGTTTTAAATAAATGCAATACCTTTGAGTGTTGACCTATTAGCGTTTATTTTTTTTTTATCATTTTCATATTTTAAAAATTAATCATTTTCATATAGCCTTTCACGGTTTGCTAAGTACACTTATACTTATTTTTTTATCCCTTACTCATAGTGTTTAAATCAACTAAAGTATTCTCAATTAAACTAATTATAGGTACAATTATTATAAAATGACCGAAATATAGAGCTGTACTTATTTGCCCTAATTCTATAAATGGAGTTTCCACATGACAAGCTCCTAATTTCATCAAGATTAAGAAATTTACTACAAAAACTCAGAAAGCAAATTTACTTAAAGGTCTAAACTGTAAACCTTTTGATCTACCTAAATCTGTTATAGGTAATAGCATTATTGCTAAAATAGCAGCAAACATAGCTATAACACCTAATAATTTATTAGGTATAGATCTTAATATAGCATAGAAAGGTAATAAATCAATTTGTCAATTAAGGTTATATCCCAAAGGGAAACTTATAAAATGACAGCTTTATAACCCTAATTTATATAACATTTCTTTAATAAAATAAGGTTTTACTAAAGTTATTAAAGATCTTTTTTTATTGAATAGATACCTTTGAAAAGTTTATTGCTTTTAAGATATTTACCTATCATAGTAGTAGAAATATTAAGAAATATTCCTGCTTCTTTCATGGTAGAAAACTTTGTGGAAACACCCTTTTGATTGTCAATAACTACCACGGCTTGTCTTTTGTGATTTTTTTCTGACATCTTTAATCTAGCATCTAAAGATGCTATACGGTTTCTCATTTTTAATAACACTTCTTCGGAATGTTTATATCCAAAACTTGAGCCAGCTACTTTTAAAATGTTGTACTCAGGCTTTAAAGTATCTAAATAATATTGTTCCCTTTCTAATATAGATGCAGGATCACAGTATTCTAAAATTTCTAATGTAAAATTTTCATGCCCATAAGCTAACAAAGCTTTATAAATAATCATGAAGTCTTTAAGTCTAGTAATGTAAGATTCATTAAAATAATTTTTAAATCTTTTAGTTAGATTCACACTGCTACCTATATACGTCTTTCCATTAATTTTATTTCTTCATAAATATATCCCAGACTTGTCTCTGTTGTCAGTATAAATTGAAGATTTTTTTGATTCTAGGTTGGAGTATATAACAACAGGAGTATGGCTCGAAGTACAAGTAGAATATCTTAAAATAAAAAGGTTATTTTTAATTAAGTTAATTTTATTAGCTTGCGCAGAAAAATAAGCTTTGTTTATTAAATAACCTCTGTTATACATATATGTTTTTAAACCCTTAAATTGTATGCCTGGAGACGGTTCTACTTTTCTACCAAAAAAGTAAAAAACTATATTTTCTCATAAAGGTTTAGTAAATCTTAAACAAGTTTCTCTATTAATAACTATTGTCTGACTAACCAATAAGAAGAAAAGATATAGAAAATTTACAGTATTTTTTCTAAGATGTTCTAAAACAAAAAAAAGTACTTGTGTGATTCGTTGCATTGTATTGTATAATTGTTAAATTTGGAATTATTTAAGCGACGGTTAATAAATAACACTAGGTGTATTAAAATAAAATACAGCATTAGCAGTTATTTATACCGTCACTAAAAAATTTTAGTTTCGTAACCATCATAACCACAATCATTTTATGCTTCGCCAAGTTTCCTACCATAAAAGTATTGCATTAATACTAGATCGCGGACTCTACCTAAATTAGATTCTTTAAATATATAAATACGGGGTTTACGAGGGCCAAAATTATTTATTTAAATATATTTAAAATTAGCAAAATTACCCTTATTTAGCTGTCTTTTACTTTGATGATGCCCCTTCCCTGTTCATGAGATATTTTTTTGTTTACATAACAAAATAATAGATTCTTTAAATATATAAATACGGGGTTTATTATCTCTGTTATAATGTATAGAGCATTTAAGATTAAATTTATCTTGTAGAGTGAACATTAATTTATCGACATCTGTATTAGAGAATCCATAAACGCTTATATGTAAACCGCTACCTTGTCTACTTCCGTCATCCATAATTCAAAAAGCTAAACCACGGGGAGTTAACAATTCTCTTATATCTTCGGGAACTATTTTTTTTCTATTTAAATCATAAAATAATTCTCTATACACATTAAAACAAGGAAGTTGCATAGTTGTGAATGATATAGCACTGTATATTTTTTTAGTGTTATTATCCACTACTAATCTAGATTGGGATTTATAGTCATTTGCACAAAAAGGTAAAAAGAAACTAAATACATAATCGAAATATTCTTTATGTTTTATGGCAGTTTGAGCATAAACTAATCTAGAATTAGCAGTTGGTGATCTTCTTACTATGTGGGCATCACCAAGTAAAATCCCTATTAATATTTCCTTTACTTCGTTAGGTAATTTTTTTGAAGCTCTTTCAGCAGGAGATAAACGGGTTATTCCTTTTGTTGAACGTGCAGCAAATAATACTAAACTATACATAAAGAATAATATAGGGGATAAATCAATTGATGGTATGTTAAATTCATAGTATCACTACCATGGTCGGACTATCTCTTCAATTAAGGCGCGAGCTCCAAAGTGCCTTTAATTGTCTCGTGCATAGCCTCTGAAGATTCCTTAATAAACTTAGTATATACTAGCTTAATAAAAGGCTTTCTTGCTGATTGTCATTTTTAATTTAAAATTAAAAAGGGTTCCCAGCAGTTCGCGAGATTTAGAATGACATTTATTTTACTTTATCATTCAGGCACAATAGCTGCAGGAGTTTGCATAGGATTTGCCATTATATAATTTTCACTATCACCTAAAACATTAGACATAAAGAAAACAAATGAACTTAAAACAAAAATAAAGATGAAAATTGTAATTAAATCTTTAAATAAGTAATAAGGAGCAAATGTTATTCTATCGTAATTACCTGAAATACCTAAAGGGTTACTTGAACCTGCAGTATCGTGAAGTGCAATTAAATGCATTAACACTAAAGCTACTAATATAAAAGGTAATAGATAATGTAAAGCAAAGAATCTATTTAAAGTAGCATTATTAACAGAAAAACCTCCTCATATGACATAACAATACATATAATATTTAATTTATATTTTACACCCTTAAGGATTTATTAGACTATATCTTAAACCATCGCATTATTACCATGGTTTTGGGGGTTTCGTGTTGAGCTTATTGTTAGTATAACTCACTCATTAGTCGTTGAACGTTCTTAATCCTTTTATATATACCTGATTAAACTTCGCTACAAATAATCTAATAAACTGGAGGTATTTATATGTTTATTAAACGTCCTTGTAATTTTCCCCATTTGACTTTAAAATTAATCTTCTTATATGTAGATTAATTTAAGGAGCCCATATTACTTATTAATTCAGGTTTTGATGTAAGAGTATTGTATATTTTACGGCCAGCATAAGCTATAGTTCCACTATATCCTATTTATATTTATAATATATCTTCCTTTAAAAGGTTTAGTATAGTTTTTAGTTAGTTTTAATTTTTCATAGTTTGTTATTTTATGAGCATAACTATTAAGGGCTATTGCTGCTTTTCTAATTGAA
The DNA here is from genome assembly GCF_035222275.1 of Podospora bellae-mahoneyi. Lineage (NCBI taxonomy): Eukaryota > Fungi > Ascomycota > Sordariomycetes > Sordariales > Podosporaceae > Podospora > Podospora bellae-mahoneyi. The sequence goes on along the minus strand of NW_026946358.1, from coordinate 85,028 downwards.
CTATATTCCGTAGTAATATTAGTTTCTAAATCCAGAACACTTATTTTAATACTTTTCTTTTCAGCCAAAACAGTCTTATTTAAATATGTTAAATGATCTTTTAATTTAGCTTTAGTAGCATCGTTATGTTGCATACCTAATTTAGCAACTCTCATTTTATATTTAACATCCTCTGATATAATACGTCCAGATAAAGTTAAACTAATTTTAGCTTTAGTAGAGTCTATAACGTTAGACCCTAAACGAGATCCCGCTACTTTTAAAATATTAAACTCTGGATTCAAATTGTCCAGATAATATTGTTCTCTTTTTATAGTTTCTTCTCTATTACAATATTCAAGTATTTCTAATCTAAATTCAGAATGTCCATACTTCAGAATATAGTTATATATTATACTAGTTTTAGCTTGATTTTTTAATCAATTTAAAGCAAAATAACTAGAAAAACGTTGTCTTAAATCTACACTAGATCCGATATAAAATTTACCAGATTTTTATGTATTCATCTATAAATCCCTGACTTATTTCTATTATCCTTAATTGCAATTACTTTATTATCTAAAGCATTATCATAAATAATTAATGGAACTAGTGCTAAAATACTCTCATTACCTAAATTAGATTTATATGTACTATATTTTCGTATTTGAATGATATTATTAAATATCTTTTTATTACAAATAGTACTAGAACTCTTAACTAACTTAGAATGAGGATTAATATTTAAAGCTTCCACTCATTTTAAATAATTCAATAAAGTGCCCCCCATTAAAGGATGTAAACCTGAAAATGAAAAGAAATTTATAACTTTTTGTATATCAGATTTAGAACTAACACCAAATTGATTATAATTATTGGTTGTATCTATTTTTCTATTTGTATCGAATATTAATTTAAAAGCCTCCAATAAATTAGAATGTATCCTTTGTTTTAATTGAAAACAACCATCATTATTACTTTTAATAAAAAAAGAACCCTCTGAACATGTAAATCCTACAATTCAATTTTTAAAGAAATGTAATAATGTATAATCAAATGGATTATTAGGAATTTCAAAAATAGTTGGTATGTTATCTACATTAGGTATTTCATTATACAATTTAATATCATTTTTTAATATATACATAGCCAAATTAAATTGATCTACTCTAGTATTAGTTAAGAAAAATATGTTATTATATAAAAGTAATGGAAACAATACTTCTTGTAGATCAGTTTTATTAATAACTAATTTGCAAGTAGGGCTTCTCAAATCCTTATAAATATTTATCTTACCTAATTTTAAAACAGAATGAATATATTCTAAAATAGAAAGATCTTCTAAATGTAGTGATATAACTAATTTCATAGTTATAAATCCTTTTGGTGTTTTACTTATTTGAATATATCCGTCCCCATCTATTAATCCAACTAAAAAGGCTAAAAAAGACGAAGGAATTGAAATATATTCTTTTTTATCCAATCTTAAAGTTTTATTTCCTTTTTTTAAAGCATTCTTATGAACAACTCCTATTGTAGGTAAGGAAGCTTTGGTATCCGAAACATTTAAATGTAACGAAGCCATATACTTGTGGACAGCTACAACTGAAAATAAAATAACAACACCAAAACATAAATTAATAATTATTATAATAATTTTTGACTCAACAATATCTTGTCCGATTCATGGTATAGCACTAACAAGGTTAGTAATAACCGTAGCACCTCATAAGGACATTTGCCCGTAAGGCAGAACATACAAACTTACTTATTATATATAGATAATAAGCTAGAATAACTTTAAATTCGTATATTCTATTAGTTAGGCGCAAGCTCAAAGAGCTTGCACCTAACCAAAAGTTTCGACTGTGCATTAAGCAGCATTTCAGCCACCCATTAGTGACCCAGTCTGTCGCGATCATTTATATAACCGACGATCTTGAAGTTTAAACTTCTTTGATCGTTTTCACTAACATTGCCAAATAATCATAAAGACTATTCTATATCCCTGTCGGGATATACCACTTTAATCTTTTTTTTTCTATAAAGATTACAAAAAGATTGTTACTCATGGAACTATAATTTAATATAAAAATAAAGTATAATAAAGAGCTTTAGCGGTTTCACTATCCAAAGGATAGCGCAGCCTTGAAAATAAAATAACTATTTACTTGAAATCTTTTACTATTCATTGTCTTTTTACTAATCTTTTTTCTGTTTTTAATGCTCTTCTAATAGTTTTTTCGTCACAGTTTATAGATTTAGCTGCATCTAAAATAGTAGAATATTCACCGTAAACAGTTCCATTTAAATTATACAACACAACAGGTCTTGTATTAGTTATACACTTTTGTTTAGTTACATCAGACATAGAAGGTCTATTTAAAGCCTTCTCTCTTATTTTTTCTATGGTTTCAGGAGAAAGCTTTTTATCTTTGTTTAGATTACCGATTCTTTCACGTCTAGCGTCACTATAAATATCTTTCATCTTTTGACGATCAATCTCAGTGTGTTTGTAACCAAAACTAGAACCTGCTTCTGTCAAAATATTATAATTAGGTACTAACAATTTTAAATATTTATCTTCTAAATCCAAGAATTCTTTGTTATTTTCCTTAGTAACAATATTAGGATATAAATCTAATACAATAAAAGCAAAATTTATTAAATCATATTTTTTTATTGCTAATTTAACTATTTTGCTTCCTCTGAAATAAATAAGATGATTACTGAATCTAGCGTAAAATCTATTAGTCGACGCAGAACCTATATAATAGTCTTTAGTTACTTTATTAACTATCATATATATACCGCTTAAACCTCTAGTATCGTTTAAAATTTGTTTTCTAGTATCTTCTAAATTTAAATTTTCATAAACATATACAGGGTTTAAACCTAATTCTTGAATAATTGTTTTTAGTCTTTCAGAAATTTCAATATTATCTTTTGGACGGCCTGTACAATATCCTCTTTTAACTATGCTTTTATTAAACAGTCTATGATTGTTTATTTTATTATGCTTTATTATATTTTCTTTATTACTTATATTAAACCATTTTGGGCTATATTCATAACCCAGGAAAGCAGTTACAATCATAACTATAAGTATAACTGTACCTATAGCTCAAACTAATGTTCTAGGAGCTCTATATGATCCATAATACATTCCTCTTCCTATATGTAAATACACTAAGAAAAAGAAAGCTGAAGCTGTGTTACTGTGTAAATAACGTACTAATCATCCATTATTTACATCTCTCATAATCGTATATAGATGAAATCTATCTACTATAAGCTAACCCCTAGACGCGCTATCTATGGGATTAGAAGAAAAAACATATTTATTTTTATATAATCTATTTGTATCTATATAACGATTACAAGTATTACTACTAGGATTTAATCCTAGTGCTTTATGTGCTGCACTGTACGAAGTAAAAGGAGATCCTTCTATTAAACCTTCATCTGTATAAATATATACAGTTTTAGGCTTTTCAGATCTATTAGCTATACTAAACTTACGTACATTTTCAGTGTGCGGTAAATCTAACTCTATATCAAAAGGAGAATCTTTTTTTATAATATCTTCAAACTTTTTGCTAATATTATTAATTATTTCCTTAACATTCTCACTCGACACAGTTGTACTATATCTTTTATTAAGAATTTCTGATATTTCTAAGAATAGATTTTTACCCTCAAGTGTGTAATAATACCCTCGGATTTTCAATATTAAAGCCATTCTTCATAATTTAAAATCTACGAATTTACGGCTATAAAATTTAGATTCATCCAATGAAGGTAAAATATAATAATATAGAGCATCTATATTACTCACCACCAAAGATACTACACTTGTTTTAGCATTAATTGCACTTGTAACATTTAAAGGTAATATTTTATTACTTTGAGTGTGAAAGTATTTAGTATTGTTGGATAAAGCAATTAAATAATTAGTTATTCCATTTAAACATTCCTGACTTGTATTTTTTTGAGCTACTTGTAAATACAATGATGATCCAGTTTTAATACCAAAAGTTCCTTCACCCTCCATAAAACCTATAAATCAGTTAGGGTCTATTATAATTTGAGATTTTGTTGTATCATATCTAAATATTTCTCTTTTAGAATTCATACCATTTTTTAAGCATAATATTTTTTCTAAATTAGCGGGAGATATAATTTTTTCTTTATTTCTAATTAGCAAAGCTTCATAAAAATCTTGGAAATCTAGTTTTTTACTAGTGTGTAAAGGGTAATTATTAAATATAGAACATATTGTATTAATACCTGAAATATCTTCTACAATGAAAGAACAGCGACTTCTAGCTTCTTCTACGGTTATTCTACCTATATTTAAATTTGATTGAATAACTTGAAGAACTTTTAGATCATCTATATGTAAACTAATTTTAAATCTTAATTTGACATAACTACGGTCTATGCTTATTAAAAAATTACCCTCAGCATCAGTAAACCCACTAAACCAATGTAAAAATTCATTATTTTTATTTACACTATTGTTATTGTTAAAAGATTCATTTTGTGTATCCCGCACTGTTGTACTAGAAAACTTACGTAATCCCATTTTATTTTTAATACCCGATACGAAAATAAACGATAATAAAGTTATGCCTACAGCATTTAGGCATAGATAGGTAATCATTCTTGTTTTACTTCACAGTAAAATTTGGACTATATTATCACCTTTATAGATGTCAAGCGCGTAGTCTCTGAAGATGATAATCAACATTTAGGGGAGGCACGCCCCCCTATGCGGATCAACTTACCTGCTGATTGTCCCCCCGGTAATCAGGGGAGGGGGGTTTCCAGCAATTTAGCCTGATTTAAAGAGCACATTACGAGTATATATGCTCTATAGAATTAAAAGCTTCTAATACATTAGGACTATAATGCATGGCTAAAGTTACACCTGTTATAATTTGTATAACTAAACAAAGTAATAATAAAGAACCAAAATTTCATAAATAACTTATGTTACTTGGTTGTGACGCATCAATAAGATAGGAATTAACTAATTTCAATAAAGGATGGCTTTTTAATATTCTCATGGGTGTGTAAAAAAAAATAAATTTAAATTGAAAAAAAAATAATAAAGATAATTAAACCAAACCAAGCATCCTACTATAAACTACACAAAACTTTATAATATATATCAATATATTTAGAGAACGCACCTAAATTTAATCATGTTTAGGTGCGAGCTATAAATATAGAGCTCGCACCTCCCTTATAAGAAATAGGAGATTCGAACTCATAGCCTTCCGTGTGTAAAACGGTTGCTCTACCATTGAGCTAATTTCTTTTAAGTTACGATAAAAAAGTAGATTTTTTAATATTCTAAGATTTCTATAAAATTTTAATACTATTAAAATTTATATAATAATTTAACAGGATATAGGAATAAATAAAACAAGAATGGAGCATATGTGTCCACACTACCCTGTACCTCCTATTGCATAATTAAGAGGAATAACTAGCGATTTAATAAAATAGTCTCCTTCCTTTAAATCTATAGAGCTCGCTAATATTATATATTAAAGCGAGAAGAGTAGGATTTCAACTTGTAATTTGGGACATATATAGAGAGTAGTCTATCATCTCTAAAGATCCAATTTTTGAATTTTTCTCTAAAGCAGTAGAAAATTGAAAATCATGGATTTTAGCTTTATATACTCTCACAAATTTTTTTAAAATTTGTGGTTATTTTCTGATAAAAACAACCCCCTAATAAATATTTAGTGTATAATACCCAAGTATTTATATATTAAATCCAAATCTTAAAAAAGGTTCGTATTTATACGTAAAGACTCTCGCATTACCTTATGAAAGGTACACTTTTAGTTTCATTAGATAATTAAAATTTACTTAAAGTGGACTACATATATTCCGTATGTAATTTTTCATAAAAATAATATTTAATTGCTGACCCTTCGATTTCAGATTAAGTACCATAGTTTTTTTTTTAGGGTGTGAGCTCTAAAAAAAACTATTTGTACCACTTGCCTCACCAAGGGCTTAACTGATTTTGTCTAAAAGGTATAAATTTTTACAAAAATAAAAATAGAGGGGTTTGAAAACATTCACCACTATTGCGTGGTCCTTCAATATCACATCTAATCACAATACAAAGACGTGGTATTACCCATAATAACTTATTCAATTTTTCTTTTGGTCGTACATGCTTAAACTTAAGCAATGGTTTTAGAGCTTTTTCTCTTTCACTTATTCTTTCGTGTGGTGCAACATCAATAACTTATAGATTATATAGTACAAATATTGAGGATATGAACGGTAAAAATCTAAAAAAAAGTTTTAAAGCTAATACTTTTATATTTAAAAACTTAACTAGTGTTCTTCTTAATCACCCTATTAATGAAGAAACACAAATGATGTTAGAAGAATTATTATCTTCATTTGCTTACACTGGTTTTAAAGAAAAACTAAAATCAAAAAACCTTGGAATTATAGACTATTCTGTTTTTAACCCTAAATTAGCTGAGATATTTATTAAAGTCAAACCTACTTTAATTACTACAATTAATAATTTTCATAATGATTATCCTAATCATTTTATGACTAAACTTTAAAAAAAAGAAAAAAATGATGAATATTATCTTATCATTCTAAAAAGTTAGACAACTCAAATAACACTTCAACTGTAGCTTTTGAAATGGGAGAATAACTAGTAAATAACTTTTTTATATGGAATTTATTAATACTAAAATTAAATTAAGTCTAGAGGAACAAAAGTATTACTATTTATCTAGTTGAATTCGGGATAATAAGGATTTAGTAGAAAAACTTTTAAATAATATATTTCAATTTTCATTAGGACAAAAAATATCAATTTTTACAAAAGAGGTGGATTTATTAGATATGGAAACTATAACATTAGGATATAAAGAAAAATCAATTGTTTGAAAACCTACTAACAAGGTTTTAAAGGTATTACCTAAAATTGAGTCAGTACTTGTTTTACCAAAAAGAATTCCTATGATAGTAAAGCCTAAACCTTATACAAATAGAGTAAATGGAGGTTATTTAATTAATGATGTACGTTTTAATATGGATATTGTAAAACAAAAGTGAAATGTTCGTGAGAGAAGTCAAATCCTAGATTTTAATAAAATATATGATATAGTAAATAATTTAAGTTCGGTAGAATATAAAATTAACACAAAGGTCTTAGATTTTATTAAATTATATGGTAGTGATTATTTCGAAAAAGAATTGATAGATTCTAGTTATATTCATACTTTACTCGAAAAATCTAAGTTAACTAAAAAAGAAAAGGTATAATTAGATAGTTAGAGCTTGCGCCTTAAGTAAAAAAGAACTTCAAGAAAATATACTAGGATTAGCTGAAATATTTAGAAATGTACCTGAAATTTTTATACCTGTTAATGCAGATTTTAGAGGTAGAATAAACTGTCTTCCAGAATATTTACATTATCAATCAAAAGATTTAGCTAAAGCTTTATTATTGTTTAAGTAAACTTGGTAAAATGTCTAAAAAAAATATTACCGCCTTAAATTATTTAAAAATATATGGAGGCTCTAGCTTTGGTTTAGATAAATTACCAGCAAATAATATAAAAAATTATCGTAATGGTATATTGATTAAACAAGCTAAAAATAAAAAAAATTTTTTTTAGCTTTTTGTATAGAGTATAATAGATACTTAAAATGCATAGATAATCATGATATTAGTTGATTTGAGACATATCTACCTATCCAAATGGATGCTACATGTAATGGATTTCAGCATTTATCAAAATTAGGTCAAGAATTAAATTTAAATGAATCTACTTGGGATGATAAACCTAAAGATTTTTATTCATTCGTAGTTGTTTGTTTTATCGATTATTTAAAGCTTCTCTCTTATTAACTATATAAAAGATGGATTTGTATTAGATGATAGTACAGAATAATGGTTTATCTATAAAGCTAATCCTAGTATACGTCTAAAACGTAGAGATTTTACGATATTGGGTAAAGGGTTAAGAAAAGTACTATACGAAAGATTTCATAAATTAGAACTTTTAGTTCAGTATTTAAACCAAGTAGCTAAAGTTTGTACTTTATTAGAGATTCTCATCATATGGACATTACCATCAGGTTTAGTTGTAAAACAAAGCTATATGATGAGTGATGAGGTAAGGATAAAACCTTTCAACCATTCTAATAAGAAATTCTCTTTGAGAGTTCTAAATAAAGCTAAATTCAATTCAAATAAACAAGTTACAGCTTTTATGCCTAATTTAGTTCACTCATTAGATGCAGCTTCTCTAGCTTTATTATTAGACTTTTATTTTAAAGAATCAACTGATGTTAAAAATATATACACAACCCATGATTGTTTTGCTATACCAGCTAATAAAATGGAATGTCTTGTTAATCTATTAAAATTAACTTATGTTAAAATATACTCTGATGATAAATACCTATTGAAATTATATGAGGATATAAGGAAAAATATCCGTACTACTCAAAATAAGGGTTGTTTTAATGAAGAAACATTAGAAATATTTTCCGACAATTTTCGTGATCTTATAAATTTTCCCGATGTAAAAAAAGTATTAGGTTCAGTACCTTCTGATTTTGATTTTAAAGTATTAGATAAAAGTAGTTACTGTGGGCGCTATATGTAAAGCTCGATATAGGACGCAAACTCATATGCCTAGCCCTACGAAATAAGTAGTAACCTGGGGAGAAAATCGAATTCTCATCTTTAACGTATGAAATTAAGGTTTTACCTTTAAACTACCCGGGCTTAGTTTTTATTATATATAAACTCTGTATTACCATTTTTATACAGAGTTTATAATAAAAAAATTTTTTTTATAGCGTAAGCAGACGACTTCGTAAGTATGCAAGCCAACTAAAACTTGGAATAGGAGGAGCTTGTGCCTTTAATTTACTTAATTAAAAATAACAAACGGCCTATACGCATGATCCTTATTTGCCATAACTACTTACACCTATTTGTATACTAAGGGTGCGCAAGTTATGCAAGCACTAAAGAAAATAAAAGAAATAAGAAGGCAATACTTAGGTATAATCAAATTGGTATATCCAAGTCTGTGTTAATGCGCACATATATAAATAATACAGGAGGTAATAAACTAAAACATTTCAGGTAAAAACAAAAATTATAAAGTCTTAAAGCTACGGGCGCAAACTCTAAAAAAACTAAAAAACTTTTTCCGCATTTTATTTTAATGTAGATCAAGTGCGTCTTTTATATATCCACTTGTTAATACTACAAAAACTTGAGCCTGTATAAAGGCAATACCTAACTCTAATCCAGAAAAAGCAATAATGAAGGCTAAAGGAATTAAACCCAGGAAAAAGAATATAATACCCGATGTCATTATATTATAAGTAAAACCTGCTAAAATATGTAACAGCATATGACCTGAAAGTCGTTCAACAAATTCATCCTTATATTAGGCTATTTATTAACACATACCACAGTATTCTAGTCTACTAATTTGAATAAATATTTTCCTTTAAAAGGTTTACTTCTATTTTCTTTTAAGTATAAAGATAAACTGGGCTGACGATAACCTAATGCTTTCGCAGCAGCAGAAATAGAAGAATATACTGTAACTTCTTTAGTGTCAACGTTAGTAACCTCTACTTTCATAGAGGTTTTCTGAACCTTTTTGTGAATTAAATTTCTACTTTCCTCATCTGAGTTTAAGTTTAATTTAAAAGTATATCTACCTAAAACGGGTTTATTTTGTTTCAAGTAAATGTAATGTTCAATATATCTCTTATCTATATCTAAAGCTCGGGCTGCAGCTCTAATGGCATGATAAGTAGTAGTAGTATTTGTTTTCAAATCAGTTACCTCAACTTCGATACCACTAGATTGACCTTTAGATAATTTAGTTAAAAATTCCGGAGATTTGAATGTCTTAGATGCGGCTATACGCATACTCTCTATTGTAGCTTCAGAATGTTTTCATCCAGATCCTCGATAAGGGCTTCCGGGTATTTTTAATATATTATACTCGGGGGAGTACACTTCAAAAAAGTGTTTTTCTCTAGACATTAGACTATCCTTGTCGCAAATTTCTAAGATAGTTAAAGTAAAATTAGTGTAACCATACTTTAATAATGCTACGTTAATAGGCATACTTTTTTCGTTTAGTATTCTGTTTATATTGTAATACTCCGAAAGCCTACGTCTTAAATCCACAGAACTCCCTACATATTTCTTACCATTCAATTTGTTAGTTCACATATAAATTCCAGATTTACCTTTAACATAGTTAAGAATATTTAGTTTGTCTATGTCCGCATCAGAGAAAATAGCTAGAGCGGAAGAGGAATTGTCACTTTTTGAAGTTGAAAACATTCTTACGCCAATAGGTCTGGAACAATTCGTAGAGAAGGTATAATTTTTATATTGAAAAATTATGCTACGCGATCTCACATTATATACGTGAAAATAATCTGAGATGACAGATCTCTTAGTAGAATTTTTAGCCAAAGATAATATAAGTCGTTCACAACTTTATCCTTTCTTTAAAGGTATATATAAACTTTGTCCCCTTTATATAAAGGTATTTATATACTTTATCCTTTCTGTAAAGTGTCACAGTATAGACTTTTCATGGCTACTACGGAGAAAATAATCGAAAGATTATATAAGTCTACACACGATAGTGTAGTTATTTTCTTTCTTTATTTTCCTTTTCGATTCTTTATTATTATTCTTGTAGGTGGCGAAGCCCCTAGAGGGAATAAAACAAAGGGATTAAATATTATAAAATAAGGATAGGCTATTGTGATATCTTTAATCTTAGGTTACTTAGTTTCTCCTAAGAACCAGCTTTCCTGGCGACTAGAGTACACCTTACCATTAGTTTAAACTAATGGAAGAACCGTCTACTCGTTGCTCTTTTACAATAATCTTTTAAATTATTACTGATTTAGATCCACGATCACCCATTTCTATTACTAGAATCTCTAATTATATTACTATACCCTCAATCATTAATGAGGCCAGGTAAGAAGTTTCCGTCTTATCTTTAGTTATTAGAGCTTTAGGGCTTCCCTGGAGTTTGGCTCTTTAACACAACAAAATGAGGCACCTAATCTCAATTTTTTATGTTTGCAGCTAATCTAAGACCTAAAGATATATTTCTCGCAAGGTACGAGATAAACTCTATTAATACTAATAAAGGTAGTAATCCTAGAGGACAACCAGCTGGTACTAATAAAGAAAAAAATTCTAATCCATGTTTTTGGAACCCTAAAATAGTTGCACCTAAAACTATAGTAAAACTAAGAGCAAATGTTAAAACAAAATGGCTTGTAGAAGCAAAGCTATATGGTACCATCCCAATTAAATTATTTATTAAAATAAATATAAATAAAGCATAAATAAAAGGAAAATATATTTGACCATTTTTAGGATTTATTTGATTTACTACGATACTATGAAGAGTTGCATATAAAGATTCTTGACTTATGGATCAGCTATTACCAATTAATTTATTGTAATTTGTACTTAATAAATTTATAATTAATAAAAAAAAAGCCCCCATTGTTAAATAAAACCCTATATTAGTGATAGAAATATGTAAATTCCCTAAAATAGGAGTATCAATGCTTATTAGATCTTTTATTTCAAATTGAGTTAGAGGACTACTATTATATCTTCAAAAATTAACAGTATTAAATAAAGTATTCATATATCTTTTTTATGTAAATTTAATTTAAAAACCTGATCTATCTATTCTAATATAAGTTTATTATAACAAGCTCCAAAAAATGTCATGAGTGGAGCTTGCGCCTACAATAATGTACTTGGAGGCGCAAGCTCCACTCAGCAGTTCGCTTTTAAGCCAGTGCTTAAAATATTTAGCTTAAATTTAAAGCTTGCGCCTTAAATAAAAAAAAAGCACAACATATCACTAATTAAGTATAGCAGCCGTCTATGTAGCAGTAGTATGCAAACATATGAGCTCGCGCCTTATTAAATATATTTATATAAATATAGAGCTTGCGCCTTCGAGAAAGATCCTAGGATCTTTATGTAATTTTTTATTAATATGGATTAATTTAAACTAAATGTTGTAAATATATTTCTACAAAAAAGGGGTATTTAGAAACTTGTAAGTTAGCAATTTAGAATTAATTATTTAATATAATATTATTTACCGATCGCTCATTCCTTTAATTTTTCTCCATATTATTCCAAATTTTTATCTTTTTAATATATTTTACCCTAAGTTAACTTTTCTAAAAAATCACTATATTTCTTATTATATTTAGTCGGGTCGCAGACCATGACCAAATGGGCATTCCTGCCTTTAGTCGATTTCGCATTTTTACATATAGCGCCCCCAGCTTAGTATGGTGCAAGTTCTGCTTGCGTCTGGTAAGTAGGTTGATTTATAGTCATGCTGACTTCGTACACAATACTCATCGACCTAAATTGAATAAAGTAAGCCAAACGACGTACAATATATATAAATATTATTTAAAATATTTATGTTTTATATTGGGGTCAATATTTTTTAATTCATTTATAATTTTATTCCCCATATCTTTTTGTTGATCTTTTAAAAGATCAACTAATTTAATATAATCCTTGAATAATTCTTTAGATCTAGGATCATAAACACAATTTGGATCATTATTATTTACCTCAGATATATGTTTTCTAAATTTTAGAGATTGATTATCATATAACTCTAAAGATTTTTTTATATCCTCCAATAAATTATTTAACCTTTCTATATCAGAAGGATTTGTAGTATTAGATGGCATTTCAACCGACATAGATGATAGCCCTCTTTTTTCTAATAAATTATTAGGTACCGGTTTTACAATTTTACCGGGGTATTTAGGAACATTTTCAGGTAAATTTGGGATTGCTTTTTCTACCTCTTTTGGTTTAGAAGATTTACTAGCAAACTCATAAACATGACTTAACGGGTTAGAATCTGAATCAGTACCACCCATCTTTAGAGTATTTCTATCTATTATATTAGCTATTATTTCTGAAATATAATCTATGAAAGATATTAATGTACTTATCTCCATATTTTTAATAGAGATAAAACCTAAGATTACTATTCTAAAATATAGAACAAAATTTAGTGAAATATGTATATTAAGTAAAAGATATAAAAGCAGAATAAAATAAACAAATGAAGAGTCACTTTTTTTTAATCAATTCTCTATTAGAGTTATTATTTTAGTAATCTTTATATTAATATAATTAATAACAAATTTAATTAAATTTGCAATAATGCTATATATTCCTGTAAGAAAAGCCATTATTATAAATATATATAATATATTTTCAACAAAACCATTTGTTAAAATTTCGTTTATTCAAAATAAGGGATAGTTACTATTCATAAATAATATTTTTAATATTTATTATTAAGAGAATAAGTACAGACATACGTCTGTACGTCTGTCTGTATCTAATACTAATCATCCGGTAGGTTAATCACCATCATCCTCTAAATAGATGAGGATGATGACGGCGAAACTAGTCTGGAGTACTTAAGAAAGTTATATGCAATATGTAACAACAATTACCAGGCGCAAGCTCGTCATCTAGCTGTCTATTATCCAATAAGCTATTATAGGATTTAAGAAACCCCAAACTTGTTAAGCAATTACCTTAACAACTACTTATTCCTAATAATTTTTTTTCACCAGAGCTTGCATAGCTTGCGCACCCGGAGCTAATCCCGTCAAAGGGAGCTTGCGCCTAGTATTTTTATTTTTCATGTTTTAATAGTTTGTTTATATCGAGCGAGCACTGCCAATAGTTAAGAAAAGGTCAAAAATTAAGTCATTGATTCAAATCCGGTAGATCCCACCAAATGAATATTCAACTAAATCTTAACTAAATGGCATAGCCCCCAAGATGAATCGAACATCTATCATAATATTAACAGTATTATGCTCTACCATTGAGCTATAGGGGCTTTAAGTGTAAACTTTAATGAATATGTAACTGCAGGCATACAGACATACTTCGTCAGTACGTCTGTAAGACGACGAAGTATGTCTATATATCCCACGTCGATATTATATATAATGCCCGCAGACCAGCGGTAAGCACGTCCAACGCCGTCCTACGTGCATAACCCGGGCATCGTGTTTTACTTTTATACTTTAATTTATTATATCTTTTTTTAAGTCTCATTTTATCCAGGCGCGGTGCAAAATCATATCGCACCAGCCTTGTAAGAAATAGGAGATTCGAACTCATAGCCTTCCGTGTGTAAAACGGTTGCTCTACCGTTGAGCTAATTTCTTTTAAATTATGGTAAAAAAATTTCTTTTAAATTATGGTAAAAAAATTTTTTTTTAATTATAGAGTGAGGAGGAGTTTGCGCCTCCCTATATATATGCGCCGCATATATACAGACATACTTCGCCCGACGTCGAGCTTGCACCCACCTAAATTTTTCTTTGTTTTATTGTTATAACAATTGATCCCACCATTGCTAGTAAAAGTATAAAACTAGCGATTATTAATCATATATTATAAATAGTATACATTATATTACCTATAGCTGTTATATGATTAAAGTCTATTACAGATCCATCCCATATTACACTAGTCATAAAATACAGTACATTGTTGTATAAATTATTCAAATTATTATCATTTATATTTACATCTATTGTATAAAAATCCTCGCTAAAATAGTTATTATAGAAATTACTTAACATGGCAATATCATAAGGTAACATTGGAAATAAAAAATTACTAAATATAATTCCAATAAATATTGTTAAAGGAATACTATTACTAGTATTACTTTGAAGTTCACTTGTTCTAATATTTATTAACATCAAGATAAATAAAAATAATATAGATACAGCACCTATATATACTATTATATATGATAAACCTATGAAATTTAGACCTATTATATTCAAATAAGAGGAAATACCTCCAAATAATAGTATTAAAAATAATACGGATACAATAGGGTTTTTAGTTAAAATAACGTATATTCCTGTAAGAAAAGCCATTATTGAAAATATATCTAATATGTATTCAACAAAACCATTTGTTAAAATTTCGTTTATTCAAAATAAGGGATAGTTACTATTCATAAATAATATTTTTAATATTTATTATTAAGAGGATAAGTACAGACATACGTCTGTACGTGATACTCACCACCCAGTATCATCAACCATAGGGTTATTTATTCCCAGGTGTAGGCTCGAAGTGATCCAAAATATTTAAGAAAGTTATACAGCCAAAGGGAGCTTGCACCTGGAACAAGAGCACTTAGACTCGAACTAAGAAATTAAAGGTTGAAGCTTTCTGTTTTACCTTTAAACTATACTCTTTATGTGTGCTAGGCTGCGCCTTACAAGGAATTTAACTAACGGAAAAGAGGTGACTCGAACACCCAGGTGCTTAAACACAATATTTAGCAAATATCTTACCTTACCTATGGCAACTTTTCCCATAAAGTACGAACTAGACCGGCATCGAACCGGCATCTGCTTCCGTGACAAGGAAACCCTCTACCAATTAAGTTACTAATTCTTAAGTTAAGTTATTAACACTAAATCGAGCTTAGAGCTTGCATACGTACTGACGAAGTATGTCTATATGTATACGGCGCTATATATAGCGAGGCGCAAGCTCCTCCTCCTCAAAATAAAGTGAGTGTGGTGCGGTGTGGTATGACGTGGCTGCAGGCGACTTCGTACGTACACCGTGCTCCTTCTAGAAAGATAGTAAAAGAGCTTGCACCGTAAATTTAATATACGATATGTGAGATTCGAACTCACAAAGAACATTTGGAAGATGGACGTTTTACCAATTAGACTAATATCGCAGCATTAGCTTAATGCTATGTAGGCATACTTATTTAGGCTTCGCATGCAAAGGGATCAGCAGTATACTATATGCAATACGCAGTACTACGTACGTAGTACTACGCAAAAAAAATTAAGAATATACATTATATATAGGATCTACCGGATTCGAACCGATGACCGAATGATTAAAAGTCACATGTATTACCATTATACTAAGATCCTTTTGTATATTGGTGTTAATTTGGAAATGATGAATAATCTACTAAGAACCTCAATAATAAATTGAAACATATAAAAAAAGTCAAACTACATCCACAAAATGTCAATATAAAATACCACCTTCAAAACCTACATGATGGTTGTCAGTTAAATGGTAAGCAAATATTCTTCATAAAGCTACCGCTAAAAATATTGTTCCAACTATCACGTGGAACCCGTGGAAACCTGTCCCAAAATAAAAACATGTACCAAAAGCACCATCACTAATAGTAAAAGATGAAACATTATACTCAACTCCTTGGAATACTGTAAATATTATAGCTAGTAATATAGTAATAATAGACCCATATAAAGCTCCTTTTCTTTCCCCATGAATTAAAGAGTGATGAGCGTATGTTACTGTTGCACCACTAGATAAAAGTATTACTGTATTAAGTAAAGGTAATTCAAAAGGATTTATAGGTTCAATACCTATAGGTGGTCATTGAGATCCTAATTCTACAGTAGGTGTCAATGAACTGTGAAAGAAAGCCCAAAATATAGCTAAAAAAAATAGTGCTTCAGATACTATAAAAAGTATAACACCTAAATTTAATCCTTTTTGTACTGCTAATGTATGATCCCCTAATAAAGTAGCTTCTGATATTATATCTCTAAATCAGAAAGCCATAGATGAAATAACTAATATTAAAGAGATAAAAAATAAATAATAACTATTATTAAAATTATGCATAGATAAAGCAGCACTAGTAGCTAAATTTAATAAACTAACGCTAGTATATAAGGGTCATGGAGATGGAGATACTAAATGAAACGGATGATCTTGAAAATTACTTCTAATTAAATTAGTCATTTTATCGTTTTATTTTTTTTTTTTTATTTTTTTACTTGATTTGATTTATTTGTTTTTTTTCTGTTTTTTTTTGTTTTGTTTTGTTTTGTTTTGAGCAAAAAAGGCTAGTATATTATTATCTTTTTAATAAAAAAAATTTTTTTTTATTTATATAGCAGACATACATACTTCGTCAGTATGTATGTATGCAGTACGCCTAACCAATTTTTATAAAGGCGTGTGTGTCCACCCTTTATAGTAGGAAAGAAAGGAATTGAACCTTCGATGACTTTATTAGTCATTAAGTTTACAGCTTAACCCGTCATACCAACAAACGGGACTCTCCTTATATATAGTATATAATAAATATAACAAGTGATATTTAGAATATATTCCTATATATATATAAAAATCAATCAAAATTTGATTTGAGGATTTTCATAAAAATTTTTATTGTTAAGTATAATAAGTCCCGTGCAACTTCCACTACACGAACCGTATTTCGACTTTACACTAATCAGAGTCACACATACGAAGAGCCCCATATTAAAAAATAAAATCTAGCTTGCACCGTCATCTATTCTTGTTTAATACAGAACAGCAAACTTATTGCGCATACTCCTTTCAGCATGTGACGAGTGGTTAGTACCAATCCGAAGTTATATTCACCGTGTCATGGTGATCCACGATTACTAGCAATTTCTTATTCATATAGCCGAGTTTCAGACTACAATCCATATCTAATTTTATCCTATTTTGGGAGATTAGCTAAAATTCACATTTTTGCATCTCTTTGTTTAGGTACATGTGGCACGTCTATAGCCCACAACATCAAGGCCATGAGGACTTGTCTTGATCCCTTTTATCATAACCCATATACAGGTGAACTGCTTTATTTTATAATTTACAAATAAAGCAAGGGTTTTCGTTAATTCCATGGACCGAACCACAGTTTCACAACATCAACTGAAGACAGCCGTGCAACACTTGTATAATACTTGCATTAATCTATAACCTAAAAGCATAGTTAGCTAAATAATATTTAGCCAGCTATATATCTTAGAGCTTGCGCCTAACACTTAAATTTAGAGCGAGGAGGAGCTTTCGCCGCCCCGCGCCGCTACCTTTAAATAAGTGATGGTAGTAGATAGCATTTTTTTATATTCAAGTTGTGGTAAGGTTTTTCGTGGGTCATCGAATTAAATAACATACTTCACTGCTGGTGTCAGAAACGGTCTAGTGATTTCAGTTCCTGCGTTGCCACATTACTCTTGAGGTGAAATGCTTACACTTTCATTTATAGACTAGATGGTAAAATTTAATACGAGCTTACGCCCTTTTTGTATTTAACTATATCTAACCTATGGCATTCATAATTGACTGCTAAGACTACTTGGGTATCTAATCCTTTTTGTGACCTAAGCCTTCGTCCTTCAACGTCAGTTTTTATATAAAAGATTGCCTTCGCCTTTACCAGTCCCCTAGGTATTAATGAATTACAACTCTACACTCTAGAGTAAGATCTTCTTATATAAAACTCTAGTAAAATTGTTCCCGTTAAGGCAAATTCTACCGTCTAAGTACCCTTTAAACCTATTTAAGATGAATAACACTAGTCTCTTACGTATTGCCGCGACTGCTGGCACGCAATTGGTCAAGACAAGATGTACATACCGTCATTATAGGTATGTATACAGAATTTTATTCGATAAATCGATTAACTCCATTTTTATGGAGCCATTCTTCCAAGTTACCAGTTCAGCCGTTAGGCCATTGACCAATATTCCTCACTGCTGTACTTCGTTTGCCTTGGGATTTTTTCATCCCCAATGTGGTCGATCAACCTTTCTCAGCTTCGACTAAGAGAATACTAGGCTTGTTAAGCAATTACCTTAACAACTACCTTTCCCCGAGATTTTTTATCTTCATCTAAAAGCGAACATGACCGTTCTTTATTACTATAAAGGATTTGCCTTTACTTTTAGGTAGTACAAAAAACCATAATACTCACCTGTACACCACTTTTAATTAAAAAAACCCCTTTAGAGAGATTAACCTTATAAATAGAGGAGAATAAACCCTAAATTTAAACCTCCTTAATAACCAGTTTTACAGAAAGGAAAGAATAACTTTACTGCAACTGTAAAATTTAATTAAACGTTCGATTAGCATGTGTCAAGTATTTGGACAGTGTTCAATCAGAGCCATCACCAAACTCAACTTTGGTTAAAGTGAGTAAAGGCGAGCTTGCGCCGCGCCTTATTTAACACCACTTTATCAATTAATGATATTATAAATTAAATTAAATTAAATTACAATAACATCACTAATATATTTTAAGATACTTTAGAGCGAGGAGGGCGCAAGCATACATACATACTGACGAAGTATGTCGAGGAGGAGCTTGCGCTATATATAGCGCAAGCTCCTCGCTATATATAGCGCAGACGAAGTATAAATATCCCGTACGAAGACTCAGATATAGCATGAAAAAAAAAATCAGGCTGAGTAAAGAAAAGGGGGGCGAATTATCTACTAAATAAATTTAAAAGTAAAGCCATAAATATCAGATCAGTAAAAAAAGTAATATAATAACTGTATATCCTTTAAAAGTATAAGGATAAATAATGATTCCCATTTTAGACTCGAACTAAAAACCGTAATATTAGAAGTATTCTGCTCTACCATTGAGCTAATGGGAAAAAAAATAAAAGGTGACTTTTTAGCTAGCCAACATATGCCGCCACCCGCATTAATTTTATTAATATTAAACATAAACAGCTATATATAGGTATATAATATATTATTTACAATTTATAGAGCTTACACCTAAAAAAAATTTTTTTTTGCCTTTCGCTAAATATTAGCACTACTTCGTGCTTCGGCGTAAGCTCGAAGTACAAATTAAATAATCAGCAGAAGTACAAAATTGGCATTTTATAAAATAAAGTCCAAATTTATATTTTACCTAAATACTCTATTGTTGAAGAATAATTAAACCTTGTCATTGTTATTACCTGTCTACTATCAATTTTCAATGCACTTTTACCTAATTCATAAACAAAACCTATAGTTATAATAGTTATAAACCCTAATAATATAATTAAACCGTAAATATTATTGACATACTCACTAACAGCAAAAGGAAAAGTTAATAATATTTCTAAATCTAATAATAAGTATACTAAAGCGAAAATAAAAAATTTAACACCAAATTGTGTTCTATTTTGCCCTAAAAAACTATGAAAACCACATTCAAATATGCTATACTTCTCTTGATAAGGATTATGAGGAGCAAATATTAAATTAATAAATAAAAAAAGTAAAGCAATTATAGATACAAATAAAATAAATAATGTCATACTACTCATTTAATTACTAAATAAAACTTGTACCAATATGGTACCCATACTTAATCATTCTTTATTCATAAATATAAATAATAATATTACCAATGTAATTATAGAAATTGTAATAGAAAAAGGGCTAGATATAAGTGTAATTCTACCCTTAAAATCCCCAGCTTCAAAGATTAAACCCTTTTTAAATAAAAATTCACCTATAGAAGGATTTATACTATGATCAGGTAAATAGAAAAAAATTTTTTTTATTATATTTAAGTAATAAACTGCACCAATTACACTAGTAAGTATTGCAATTAAAGTTAAGAAAATATAACCATTATCTAAAGCAGCACTTAATACCATCTGTTTGGCAAAAAACCCTACTAGAGGTGGTATACCCACAAAAGAGAAAATTGTGATAGCTAAACTTAAAGATAATAAAGGATTTATATAGAAATACCCTTTTAATTGGCTAATTACTTGTATTGGAGAGTTATTTTTATCTAATAAATCTTTATATTCTTTATTTGTTGTTATATAACCATATAAAGAAAACCCTATAGTAATTATTATAATAAACACATTTAAATTACTTATAGAATATTGTATTAAATAAAATATAAAAGCTTGTGTTGATTCTATACTACAACCACTTAAAGCTAATAATATAAAACCTACATGAGAGATAGTACTGTACGCAAGTAATCTCTTAATTCTAAATTGTGTCAAACCAACAACAGTTCCAATTATTAATGAAAAAAGAGAACTTATTAATAAAAGGTATGTTCAACTAAATTCTGATAAATAATTATTTGTATGATAAACTAATTCTAACAAAAATATAAAAATAGAAATTTTAGCTATTATAGCCACAAATGTTGTAACTATAGTGGGTATAGCATCATATACGTCAGGAGATCAAAAATGAAAAGGTGCTGCACTTACTTTAAATAAAAACCCTATACTAAATACTAGTAAAGCAAAATTTAAATAATATGATTTATACCATGAAGTTAAAGCAGGCATATCCGCAGCACCATCTTTTACATCACTTATACTATTAAGTATATAAAGCCCATCCAGACTTGTAGTACCAGAATTAATATATAATAAACTTGTACCTAATAAAATAAAGCACGAGCTTAAACCACCTAATAAAAAATAAATTAAACCCCCTGCTGTAGATAATTCAGAATTTCTATAAATAGTACTTAATAAATACAAGCCATAACTTTGCAATTCAATAGAAAGAAATATAGAAACTAAATCATTCGTAGACATTAAAAAGACTGCTCCACTGATAACAAATAATAATATTAAAGGATATTCGATAATTTTCATATGTTCCCCCATTTTATTAAAAATTTTGGTTCTATAATTTAAAAATTTTTGATAAATTATATCTTTTAATGATGAATGTTCAGGTATTCAGGCTTTTCGGGGGTAGAAACTCGTTAATTGTAATATTAATATACTTAAAAAAAAAATAAATATATGAAATATTAATGTTATATTAGTAATATGTAATAAACCTCCATGTAGCCCAATACCTTTATTAATTATAGACAAACTCATTGTATCATGTAAAATACAATAAATCAAATCTATAAGAGCAATTCGGTTGAAGTTAACCGACATATCCTGCCTTAAAGTAACGGCATTCGACAGTAATAATCCTATTATACTTATAAATATCATAAAATAAAAAAAAAAAATTTAAGGCTTTATTATTTTAAGCAAGCTTGAACGGCTAATAATTAGCGAGCTTGCTTAAATAATAAGCAACGATGTGATGCTCTTTACTGTTATAACTCAAATAAATACGGCGCATACGTACGGTGACATATATGTATGTCTGCCACCACCTTATATGGCGAAGTCGTGCAAGCTCCTATAAAAACATATAAAAACTCCTCATTCTAAAAATCAACCAACCAATCAACCAACCAATCAGCCAACCAATCAACTAACCTGGGGAGAAAATCGAATTCTCATCTTTAACGTATGAAATTAAGGTTTTACCTTTAAACTACCCGGGCCTACTTTATTATATTAGAGCTTGCGCACACACGAGGAGGAGCTCGCGCGACGTAGTATGCATACGGTATGTATGCATACTACGTCGCGTACAGATAACGAGCTATAGATCTATATATATAGCCGTACGTATGTAAGCCCAGCACCCTAAATATATAAGGAGTACGTAGTACGTACGACTTAGTTATACTAGCGTATACGTCGCAAGAAATCGTGTGCAGGTAGTGCTAGTCCTTAGCGTAAGGAAAAAAAGGATAGGGAGCGCGGTGCTATATATAGCACCGCGCTCCTCCTCCTAAAAACAATAAAGGGACAATACTCTGATTTGAACAGAGAACCTACTGTGCCACATACAGTCGCTCTACCTATTGAGCTATATTATCCTTAAAATAATAAGAGCGAGGAGGAGCTTGCGCTATATATAGCGCAAGCAAGCTCCTTCTCAATATTAATATTCTCATATTTTCCGTGTGGTATATATCGCGCACAAGCTCTATAAGCTTTAGAATATTTATTATATAATAAATACGAGGTTTATTTTTTTTTAGAACTTTAGCACGCGAAGCTGCGAAGCCACAATTGCAGCTTAAATATAAGTATATTATAGCAATAATTAGAGCTTGCGCCTGTGTAGCGTATAAACATAGCACTACTAACCTAATTATAAATTTTCTGAGCTTGTGCGCGCGATATACCGCACGAAAAATCCATTTAATCTTTTTCGTGCGGTATATCGCACGCCCCCCCCCGACATACTTCGCCAGGACGCAAGCTCGGATAGAAAAAAATTATGTTGGAGTGATTCGAACACTCAATTGTAAATACCAAAAATTTATGACTTACCCATTAGTCCACAACATACTCAATAAAGAGCTTTAGCTTTAGTAGCTGCAGCCTAAATTTTCTATATATTATAAAATATAGATGACAAGATTTGAACTTGTACAGTCGTTAAACCAAACCGTCCTAAGCGGCTCCTGTCTACCATTTCCAGCACATCCATTATATTTTATGCCTAAGGTAAGACTTGAACTTACAACCAAAGCAGCTTCAATGCTCTGCTCTACCAATTGAGCTTCTCAGGCTTATGGAGAAATCAGGAATTGAACCTGAAAATCCGACGTGCAAAGTCAGCGTTTTACCAAATTAGACTATATCCCCTTATGTGCAGACGACTTCGCCGTACGCTTAAAATATTTAGCGCAAGTAGCAACATCTCAACCCTGAGGAGGAGGAGGAGCTTGCGCTATATATAGCACCCAGAACTATATAATATCCGAGGAACGACTTGAACGTTCACGGCTATTAACCAGCAAAACTTAAGCTTGCACTGTCTACCATTCCAGCACTCGGATATAATAAAGATATAAATAAGAGCAGCCTTACATTTTATGGCGCCCGACATACTTCGTCAGGAAGCTTGTGTGCCCAGCGCTATATGTCGCACCAGTCTAAAGCGCATGCTCATATTACATATTAAAGGAGGAGGGCGCAAGCTCGAGGAGGAGCTTGCGCCGCTATATATAGCGATATATATAGCGCCGCATACTTCCTGTGGCGTAGCCGCCAAGCCAGCCTGAAATCTATATCTATATACAGATGCGGATAAAGGATTTGCACCCTTGTCTTTTGGGCATGAGCCAAAAATGTTTCTATTACACCAACCCGCATTATTAAAAACTTTTGCTGCAGACGACTTCGTCATACACTTAAAAGTTAAAGCGCACGACGAAGTCGTCTGCAGCTGAATATACAGCCATAAGGCTAAAGTGACTTGAACACTTATAATTACTGTTATGAGCAGTACGCTCTACCAATTGAGCTATAGCCTCAATAAAAAGAATGACGGTGCTGGGCATACATACGTAGGGTTATATATATATAACTCGTCGTAAGTAAACCTCCGCGCCTGACGTAGGGATATTTATACTTCGTCTGCTGTATATATATAGCGCAAGCTCCTCGATATACTTCGCCATTATGTATGTACGCTTGCGCCTACCTAATAGACTAGGCAGGAATCGAACCTGCGATGGTAGCATTGAAAGAGCTATGTCGTACCACTTGACTACTAATCCTTATAACTCCTAGCCGGGTGCAAGTATCGCACTTACTTCTATTGATTACAAAACAATTGCATTCCTTTTATGCTAACTCGGCTTTAAATAAAATATATCAATTATATAGTTTACTATAAAATTAGTACTTAATACCTTAAAATCTCTAGATTCTTGCAAATTAAGCCTAATGACGTAATATTATATTACGTATATTTAAGAAATATCCCAAGACAAGCTTCGTGCCTATATGCTTTCAGCACTTATCTTTGACTAACTTAGCTTTCCTGCCATGCTTATGTTATTTATTTAGTTAGTGACTATAACATCCCATTTTCCTTTTTTTTCTTTCGTACGACGTCGAAAAAAAAGAAATTAATACAAGGCACATAAACAACAGGTAAACCAGAGGTTAATAAAATTGGCATACCTTTTGGGTATACAACAGTACCCCATGTTCCTTTCGTACAAGATTAATCCTTGTTATATTCTAATTCCCTCTAGAAGATAGAAACCATACTGTCTCACGACGTATTTACAACTTGTTATACTATTCTAAAAAAAAATAAGGGAGGAGCTTGCGCCCTAATATACCTCACCTATAATCTTTTATTTTAGCTTAGCTCAATATATCACTATACTGTTCAGACTATGTCTTAACCTACCTATCCTAAATCACACCAAAGTACAAGACGCTGCTTGTAAAACCAATACAAAACATATAAATAGCTGTGCAAGCTAAATGCACTCCAGTTATTTATCAAATATATCTTTGTAATCATAACAATCTGAGCTAAACTGGTTTAGTTCAGGTATATTTTTATACTCAGTATCGAAAAAATCTAAGTTAACTGGTTCTAAACCTAGCTTATAGTACATAGAAGGATGCATATAAGCTTTAGTAAGCTCTCTTACCAGTGGTAATTGACTTTTACTAATAGTTATCATATACTGATTATTTCTATCATGAGCAACTTTACTTAGTATATTTAATTTTTTAGTTATAGCTAAAGACAATAATTCGACCTCTTCTTTAGTAAAACTATTAGTGTATATACGTATTATTTCGTCAGGCAATTTTAAATTCCCATCCCCCATAATAAGATGTGCTAACACCACTGGAGACATAAGCTCTACTATATTACAAGGTACAATTTTTATTAATTTACCTTGTGAATTTAATTCATAAAATAGTTGATGATAATACACCAATTGTGGTAAACTTACAGTTTTAAACCTTATAACTTCATGACTTGTTTTAGTCTTTCTGTTAGTTACGCTGATAGAGGCTGGCCCTGTATTTGTATAAGGTTCAAATAGATCATATAAGTGACGCAAGTATAAAGAATGTTTAGCTCCAAAACTTACAGAAAGACGAACTGCACTCGTTGGTGAAGTTCTTTCTAAATGTCCATCACTTAAAAGTAACCCTATGAGAACATCATTTAAATATACAGGTAGCTTTGATTTACCGCGATATTCTTTCTTATTCCCTTCTAATTTATTAAGAGAATTTAAAAATCTAATCATTGTTGTTTTATTCATCATATATTGTAATTTAATTTATTTTTGACGTATTTCTTAGGTGGTAGGCTTGGATATTATTAAAGGTTTATTGTTAGCATTACTCACCTTATAGTCGTTGAACGATTTTATCTTTTATTTATGCTAAGATAAACTTCGCTGCAAATTATTATTACTGATAATTATCATATGGTAAAAATATTTTTGCAATTAATCCAGAAATATTCATAATCATTGTTACTTAATATAAGTATCAATATTATAGGGCTAACACCCAGCTCATGTAACTTTTTAATCGACGAACAGTCGTACCCTACATAGTTTCTGCATCCATGAGGATAAGTTAAGCCGACATCGAGGTGCCAAACCGCGCACTCATTATGTACACTCTTGCGCAAATTAGCCTGTTCAACTTGTTATCATTTTAATTTATTTCCATTTTTTACAAAAGGGTTCAGACTATTTCTTCATTTCTTATTTTTTTTTCACCAGATGGGGCTCGTACCTAAAATTAATGTACGAGTTTACGCCCTAAATACAAACCTATTATTTTCCGCTATTTTTTTTTTATTTATAGCTTCCACATTGCTTTTTAACTTAAAACTCTTCCTTTATTCATATATAATTTTATATTACGTATTTCTTTTAAACCTACTTCAGTTAAATGTTCTTTGTTTTTTAACATTACATAAGCTTGTCTAAAAAGTAGATAGTCTTCAAATTTTTTTGTAACTAGAGGATATTTATCAAAATGATTTATAATCAACTCTAATTCTTTTAAAGACTCAAATTTAATTTGACTATTTTCATCCGTTATGATAGTTCCTCCATTAAAGAATTTTTTAATTTCATTTAATATATGTAAATCCCGGTTATGTAACTCAATTTTAAAACGTAATTTTATAGCTCAACTAGTAGAACGAGTATTATCATTATAAACTGTTATATTAAATGAACCTTATGCATCAGAAAATCCTGTGACAGCCTATGAATCTATACTCGTATTAACTGAACTATAAGTAGCTGATGTAGACTAAGATTTACCTGACACTCAACCTTTTACTGCAAAAGCACCAATCCGACGTTTATATGCTAGTATTGAATAATCAATATTAGGTTTAACAAAACCTCTCATATTTATAGATGATAATCCTTTATATGAAGAATCAATGTTTTTCAAACCTCCTTTCCACCTTACTTTAAATTGAGATCTATCTGCTCTATATCGTTTAGTTAATCTACCTTTAGCTTCTAATCTTACACCGCCCATATTTTTATAATTTATAGAATTAAAAATTATTTCATATATTTTTAAATAATCTTTATTAAGGCACTGGTGTGAAGCTGCTGCTGTGGCAGCGGCACTCATAACGTTATAAAATAACTTATTTAAGAATTTAGATAAATTCTTATCGAGCTTGCCCCCTCTAAGTATATAACTTATTTTAGTATTTAGATATTTATTTTCTAATAATTTAAAATCTATACCTTTTATATGAAAACTTTTTTCTATTATTCTATTTACTTTAGGTAAAACTACCTTATTTAAAATAGTATCCATCGTTCTTAATATATTAGCTCTTCTATTTTTTAATTTAGATAGTAAAATATTAGTGAAAAAATCACTATGAAATACCACCGATCTAATATTTACAATATTAAATTCAACTTTCTTATTATAATATTTTACTATAAAATTTTTCAATTTATATAAAAGTTTTTCTTCAAATTTATATTTATTAAGATTTAGTCTTAATTTATATTTTCTAAGAAGTCTTAAGTTTTTAATTAAAAAAGATTTAGTTAGAGTTTTTTCATATTTAAAAATTTCTTGCAGACTTCGTAGGGCTACTGGTTGGTTATCAGCTTTAGCTAAATTCTTAAAATCAGAACTATAGCTTGTTTGCATATCCTCCGGATTAGAAGCAGCCAGACTTCGTATGCAGCCACCTTCCTTCTTATTTAAAATAACTGCAAATTTAGCTATTAAATTAAAAAGATTTTTGTTTAATTTTTTTATTTTTTTTAATAAAGATATTTTTTCTCTGTTATAGACATATACAGTTATAACTGCTTTATTATTAGTATGTTTTACTTCTGCCTTACTAGCAAATATTTTATTTAATGAAATACTTCTAGTTTTATATGATCTATATTTATTATATAAAAATTTAGGATTAAAATACAAATTAAAAAAAAACTTTTAATTAATAAATTAATATTTAAATCATAAATAGGCATATTTTTTATATTATTTTTATTAAATACATAAATACTATTTTTTCATTCCCTAGATACAGGGGGAAAGTATCTTTTTCCTACTTCAGATTTACTTTTAAAAGGTATTTTTTTATTATCTTTATTAAGAGCTTGCGCCAAAAAAATAGATAAAAACTTTGGAGTTTTATTATTCATGCTATGTATAATTTATTATATTTTTTTACATATTAAAAAAAAAAGAAAGTTGGGTATTAATAAAGGATTATTGTTAGCATTACTCACCTTATAGTCGTTGAACGATTTTATCTTTATGTAAAGCAGCTAGCTGCTTTATAATGCTGAGATAAATTTCGCTTCAAATTTACTTTTTTTCTAGAGCGAGCTGTATACAGCTATATATCACCCCAGCCTTAAAAGTAATTTTTGAAATTAACCCAATATATTATCAATTATTTATTGCGTACGTAAGCCGATTTCATACTTCGTATGATATTTATGCAGACATACTTCTGTACAAATATCCCTAACGTAGTATGTATGTCTATACGTCTGTATGCGGACTTCGTATACATAAATATAAATATTGAAGGACAAACATCCCTAGCGTAGCTTTTCCAATAATCCAAGATCTCTCCTTTTTGTATCTTGTGATCCTATGCCCCGCTTACGCGACTGTAAGATTTGTTGTTAATCAAACAGTAAGGCAAGATTAAGCCATTAAGCTTTATAAGTAACAAACATTTTTATTATTTAAAAGCTTACACTTAAAATAATTTAAGCGTAGCAGCACTAAATAATAACTATAGTAAAATATTAGAGAGGTGCAAACTCGAGGTGCCAGAGCTTGCGCCAGAACTTGTGCCTCGAGCTTGCGCCTATCTCATAATATTTACTTTATTACGTCTAATTTCACTATAAATAAAATCTTACCTCCTAATTTCATGGAAATTATATTGCAAAAATACATATATAATTTTTATACTGTACCCAAGGACTATATTATAAATGAATCGAATTCATTCATATTATATTCTATGAATAGAACATACATGATTAAATATAGGATTACTATAAAAAATTGCAAACATAAATTTTTTTATTATTAGACACACCCATTTACTCTTTATGGGGTCTGTGCCCCGCATAAACTGTCTCCTAACAATTGTTCTACCTTATAAATACGTATTGTATTGGTATGAGTAAACTACGAAGTTCCTAAATTAGTAACTTCATAGTGAGGTGTCAACTAACTAGCGGTGCAGCTATGTAGCTGCGCCACAAAATTGCCTTATCACACCATACTGATACGTATTTTGACGACGAGCTATATATAGCGCCGTCCTTGTAGTTTGATTTATTTATTTCGGTTGACTTTCTTATTTAGTTCCGCATATAGCTACACTGATTTCCATACTAGCACGTTTAGTATAGTATAAAAATCTAAGATAAATTTAAAATAAATAAATTATAATATGATGGAATAATAAAGGTGTTTCAATTATATTTTATCAATTACCTTATACACTCAGAATAGCCGGGATCATATTCAATAATTAGTAACAGTAAAGCTGCATAGGGTCTTCTCGTCTAACTAGAGGTAAGCAGTATCTGCACTGCTATTCCAATTTCACTGAGTCAATCATAGAGACAGCTGTTGTATCGTTACATCATTCATGCAAGACCGCATTTAACGGCCAAGGCGTTTCGCTACCTTAGGACCCTCACGCTAAGGCCGCCATTAACCGGGGGTTCCTCTAAGACCATACTTTTATCAATATAGTTAATTCGTTAACCAGCCGGCATCGGGCAGAGATCACACTCAATACCTAGATTTTCATCTTTATGCAAAGTGCTTTGTTTTAATTAAACAGTCGTACAACAATATTTCATGCTTCTTCCTTTTTACTCGTATTAATCGAGACTAATGAGCCCTCCTTATCCCTAAGTTACGGTAGTTAGTTTGCCGAGTTCCTTTATGATTGTTACCTCATTACGCCTTCGTATTCTCTACTAGCTTACTTGTTTCAGTTTCTAGGTACGGTATTTCCTTCTCCTATTTCCTTAATTAAGCGAGTGGTACTACGTATTACATGCTGGCTTGACTACGCAGTAGTTTGCATGCATGAGTAGTGTCACCCACTTAGTTTTATAAAGAAAATCAGATCGGTTACTTTTTTTTTCCAGCACATTTTTCACTCCCTACAAGGCGCGGTTGCAAGCTCCTCAAAAAAAATAAATTTTTCGAGGTGCTTGCCCGTGCCTTGAAGGTTAAATGTTGTCTAAAGTAATTAGATTTTCTCATCGCAATAATATAAGTATTATCAACTTAGAGGCCGTTACTTTTTTAAAACTCTTTCCATAAGCTTTAGGCGAGAGAGCTTAACATATAATATAATATTATATTATATTATAATTTACATAGCCCTTCTTTTTTGTTACTCATGTCACCATTATCACTTGAGTTGTCCTATATTTTTCTTTAAAAAAGAAAAGTCAAATATTAACTCAACGTTCTGCTACCCCACAAAAATGACCATAATTTAATTTATTATGGTCATTTGTGGACAAAGTTTCGGTATATTATTTAGATCCGATAAATTTTCGATGCTTTTAAGATTTAACAAGTGCTCTGTTACGAGGTCTTTAAAATATGGCTGCTTCCAGGCCTATCTTCTTGTCGACTTATATAAAAACCCTCTTAATTTCACTTAATAATAATTTTGGAACCTTAACTATTTCTTTGTTCTGGGCTGTTTCCCTTTTGACATACAACCTTAGCATTCTATGTCCGATAATTCAAGAACCATCTTTGTCATTCCGAGTCTACATACTCACCGATAAAATCTTCACGATCCCCCGATGTATACAAATAAAATGTATTTCATATAAATAGATAAATAGCGAGGAAGAGCTTTCGCCGCGCCGCGCCTTACTTATCCATATGAGAATATACATCTTGTCTGAGATAAAGTTCTGTACCTACTAAGATGTTACTTAAACTGCCTACTTTTATAGGTTTCGCAGAAACAGATCTACCTCTTTAATCCTAATTAAGGATAAAGCCGAGGTCCTTCTCCCTAAATAGTTATAAACTATCCATTTAACGGGCAGTAAAGTACTTTTTTATATTTTATTTTTTGTGGCCTGCTTGCTTACAACTATATATTTTTTTTATTGGTTTTTCAGAGATAATGGCTTTTTTTACAGCAGTTCTACTTACACCTATAGCTTTAGCTGCTTCAGTTAAACTTGTATATTCTATTACTTCTGAAGTAATAAGATTTTTAACTATAACTGCTACACCGTTAAGTGATATAGCCGCTGCCGATATTTTAGCACGTGTCTCATCTGAAAGTTTTATACCTTTACGTGAGCTAGATATTTTATTTTTATCTTCTTCAGTTAAGATTCTACCTGTTGCAGCTAATGATAGATTCTTTCGTGTTTCTTCACTCACTTTACGCTCATTTTTAAAAAATTCTAAAGTTTCTTTACTATGCTTAAATCCTAATGATGAACCTGCTTGTTCTAATATATTATATTCAGGTTTTAATAAGTCTAAATAATATTGTTCTCTTGTTATGGGATCTACACCTTCACAGTACTCAAGAATATCTAAAGTAAAGTTTGAGTGTCCATATTTTAAAAGAGCATTATGTATAGCTGTATTATACTTCATTATATGTTTAACACTATAATATTTGTATAATCTTACAGAAAAATTAGAGGAACTACCAATATATGTTTTTGATTTACATTGTTAGTTCAACGATACACTACCGATTTATTTTTATTTTTTTTAATATACGATCTTTCTCAAGCTCGCTATTATAGTAAGTTATTACTGGTTTTACCATAGAAAGGTTAACATCCGACTTGATGAAAAATAACAGCATAGCTGTTTAATATTTGTATGTAGAAAGAAGTATATTTTAGTAGCTTATTTTTTTTTTTTTTTATTTTATATATTAATGAATATATTCAATTACTTCAGAGGTTATTCTTTCAATTCTATCACTGGGGTAGGGTGCTAGCCTTCCAATGGCCCGAGTACCTTTCTACAGTGTACCTTGCTTGTAGCTGCTACGGGTATCTATTCATAATAACTTGTCGGCTATTATATCTGCAAGTAGCTGGTTACAGCTGCTTGTACAGAAAATAATGAAGTTTGAATATACTACATTAAGGCGGGTATTGTTGGCATATTTCATATGCAGTAAATGTTAATAAAAAACTACTTTAATGCCCTGCATCCTTTCGGATGAGGCTTGACTATATCTTAAGCTTGCGCCAACCTACATCTAGTCGATGAACAGCACACCATATATCGAGCTCTATTTCATAATCCGGAGGGATTAGAAGCCTGCCTAATATTTGGTGCTTGGCTGCGGATTACCCATTTCACTTACGCGTATCAATTTCGATTTTACCGTACCACGAGTCATTACCTGTGCCACAAACTATGTTACCACGTCTGTTTGGTTGAAATTGCTTTAGGGCTTTCCCGCAATTTGAAGGTTTATAGCAGAAGGTTCACTTCTACAAACTGGCCTAAATAGCTGCTTAGGCTATTTTTTTACCAGCTATCCTAGTCAGTGTTGTCTTTCACTCGCTTACCATAGTTCTTCGGATATCTTTGCAACGATAACCCGTTCGGACCTTTATAGCCCTGACTATAGTAAGATCACTAGGCTTCGGGTCTAACTTTAGACACTATTCATTATTTTAATGATCGGTTTAACTATGCATGTCATCTATCAAATCAAGATAATTAGCTCGCATCTAATGTTAACTTGGTGACCCATTATGCAAAAGGTACGCTCTTGCTTTTTATTATCAGCTTGAGCTGCTTATAAAACTACTATTTCAAAAAAATTTTCCCTCACGGTACTTTTCACTGTCGCTCATGTATTATATTTAGCCTTTGAGGAAGGTTCCCCATAAATTCAAACAGCTTTTAGGCCATTTTACTTATTTATATAGGCTACTCTATTTTAGTTCACACTAATCATAGAATCTCGTTTGATTTTTTTTCCTGAAGTTAATAAGATATTTCAATTCACTTCGTTTATTAAATAATTTCTCTAAGAGTTCATATGTTTTATTCATGTACATAAGTTAAATTTCTCTCTTTAATACATAGCACGTATTTCCATAATAGTCTCTTTATATACTTGTATATCTTAGATATAATATAAAAGATATATACAATTCATTTATATTTTTTTAATTTCTACAATAAATTAATACTGTATTTATACCCTTAGTATAGCTATAACGAGGGGGAGGAGTTTGTGTCACGCCACGCCTAAAGGCGCAAGCTCTAACTTAACTTAAAAATTTTTTTTCCTGCCAAATACAAACATGTGTTACATAAGGAGTAAATATATCGGGTTACTGTGACTCGAACACAGAATAATCCCATCCCAAATGAGATGTCGTAACCAATCTGACTCTAACCCGTAAAAATATAAAATTTAGAGCTTGCGCCCTGCACCTTAGTCAAAGAGAGTTTGTACCCTAGTACTATATAATGAAGGTAAAAACTATAAACTAATCAAACCGTGCTACATACTTCGGCCCGCCTACTTCTGTATGCAGGCATACTCCTCAAGAGTGAAGGTACGCCTGCATACTTTCTAAGGAGTGTACTTCATTTCATATGGAGGCGCAAGCTCCAAATAAATAAATAAAGAGATGGGCTTCGGCTCCTCGCCCTTCAGTTTATAATTTTAATATAGGTAGAGCTTGCGCATGCAGAGAATATGGGATTCGAACCCATGATGGAGATTAACCATAACTAATCTCAAGCTAGCCACCTTAAACCACTCGGTCAATTCTCTTTAACCCTGAAATGTAAATAACGTACAACCATAATATTAATTATATTAATACTATACCGCCATACATACTTCGTATGCTTTATATAAGCATACGAAGTATGTAGAGAGCTTGCAGACGAAGTATAAATATCCGCAAGCTTTAAATAATTAACCTTCTTTGATTCCTCAGCGGCTCGAACGCTGATATTATTCTTATCAAAAATACACTTTAACCAGTTAAGTCAAGGAATCTTATAAATAGGCAGGCTTCTAATCCCTCCGGGATATGAAGTAGAGTTCTAAATGTTTCCTGCTACAGTGAACTGACTATAATCACCCGCCTCATTAAAAAGACTAGACGAAGTATGAAGTATGCATACTACGTCGCGCGGATATTTATACTTCGTCTGCAAGCTCTCTACTTCGTCTGCTTTATATATAGCGAGGAGGAGCTTTCGCCGTGTCTATGTATGTAGGCCAGCCAGCCTACTAAACTAAACTAAATTTAAATTATGAATTACAATTTAATATTACAACAACATCACTAATATATTTTAACATACTTATTATATAATAACGTTACGTTACATTGCTAACATATTTTAATATAACAAATATATTTTAACCTATAAGATTAATTATTAGTATTATTACATTTGTGTGAGGAGGAGCTTGTGCCGCG
This sequence comes from Podospora bellae-mahoneyi, assembly GCF_035222275.1. Classification (NCBI taxonomy): domain Eukaryota; kingdom Fungi; phylum Ascomycota; class Sordariomycetes; order Sordariales; family Podosporaceae; genus Podospora; species Podospora bellae-mahoneyi. The sequence goes on along the minus strand of NW_026946358.1, from coordinate 50,454 downwards.
CCTATGTATGTAGGCCAGCCAGCCAGCCAGTCAGCCCGTATATTAATGTTAAATTATGACTATGCATACGTACTACGCACGCACTACGTACTACGCACTACGTACTACGTACTAATCATAGTACCCTACCTACCCTCTACCCTGGATAACTGGAGCTAAATCGATTAAAATCCCATTTCATATTCAAATATGAAATCAAAATATTAAAAGTATTTTATTTAAGGGTAATAGAGGTTAACTATAAAACATTAACAGGTAAAATATTATAACTATATAATATACAAGGAAGTAAAACAATTAAAGCAAATAATAAAGGTAATAAAACCGTTCAACAAAAAGCCATTAATTGATCGAAACGTATTCTAGGAAAAGAAGCTCTTACTCATATAAAAAAAAATATTAAAATAGAACTTTTTAATCCTATAGTTAATCCATATATTAATCCTTCTATAATAGAATTATTAACAAAAATTTCTTTATAGAAATAATAAAATATATTAAAAAAATTAAAATCAATAAATCCTATATTAAAAAGGATAGAATAAAAAAAATTAAAGACATCTAAACTATTTATTGACAAATAACCCCCTAAAAATAAAATACTTGTAAGTATACACATTAAAACAATACTTCCGTATTCAGCTAAGAAAAAGAATACAAAAACTACTGCAGCATGTTCTGTCATAAATCCACTAACAAGTTCTGATTCAGCCTCAGCTAAATCAAAGGGAGCCCGATTTGTTTCAGCAACAGAACCTATAAAAAATATAATAAATACAGGCAATAATGGAAATATATTCCAAATAGCTCTTTGAGATTCTATATTAACACTAAGATTTAAACTTCCAGTTAGCATAATTACTAAAAGTATAGCAGAACTTAAAACTAATTCATAACTAATCAATTGAGCTGTACTTCTTAAGGATCCTAAAAAAGCATATTTACTATTAGCACTTCATCCAGCCAATAGTATACCGTACGTGGCTAATGAAGATACAGCTAAGATATAATAAATACCTAAGCTAAAATCATTAATAGCTAGACCAGGTCCATAAGGTATTACTGCATAACCTAAAAGAGAAAAAATTAATGTAATAACAGGACCTAAAAAGAATAAGATTATGTTAGCTTGTGTTGGTGCTACATATTCTTTTAATAATAGTTTTAAAGCATCGGCAAAGGCTTGAAGAAGTCCATAATACGAATCTCCCCTTTTAATCATGTATAAAAAAAAAATCATACTGTAGATTTAGGCAGGGGCCTTCTCCCTGAATAATAAAAATATTATCCATTTAACAGAATATTATATAAATATTCCTGTATCCTTTCGGATAGGGTCTGACTATATCTTAAGTATTATGTGAACAATACCAACTACCGTCTAGTCGATGAACTGCACACCATTACTTATACAATAAATATATGGCGCTTGGCTGCGGATTACCTATTTCCTTTCGTGCATCTATTTATGTGTTACTATACCTCTTTCGAGCCACAACTTAATTACTTAATTTGCTTAGTCTAAATAGCTTTAAGGCTTCCCCGTCAATTTGATGGTTTAAAGGCCAAATAAAGTTTCCTACGCTTTATTTTTACTATTATTTACATATACTATAAAAATAATACCCTTTATATGATTCATTTGAATCTAAATATTTGTTTATTGTTTTAACACTTATTTTTAAATCTTTAGATAAAGATAATTTAGAAATATAGCTAGGTTTATTGTCATTGATTAAAGTTAATTTATCATCTACATATTTATATACTCAAATACTAGTTGTCATATTAGAAACTTTATTAAATTTATTAGATAAAAGATTTAAATCTTCTGTATCTAACTCATTTTTAAATAAATATATAAATTTACCTCCTTTATTTATAGCTTCTTTAGTATCTAAATGATTAATTAAAGATCTATAATCTACGTTAAAATAATCTGCTGCTTTTTTTATACTATTAAAATTACCTATTAATTCTAAAGTATTAGCATCATATATTCAAACATTAAGGTTATTATGTTTTCTAGATAAATGAACTTCTTTTAATCTTTCTATATTTAAATTATCCAATTCATTACTAAATAAATAATTGTTTTTAATACCACCAGGTATTCACTTATCTAAGTGATTATTTACTGAATTATGTGACACATTTAAAATTTTAATTGTCTCACCTATAGAATTATAAATGTTTTTAACAATATTACTTTTTGTATCTATAGAATAAACTCAGACTTTTTTACTTATAGTACGATCTAAATCTAATCCTTGAATGGTATCACTTACTAATTTGTCTATTAATTCAAAATCTACTATTAAATCAGTTAAAAAAAATATTGCTTTTATAAGGAACATAAGTATTTAAATAAATATTTATAGTTTCTCTGCTTATATTTAAATATTGAGATAATTTATTAATACTCTCGAATTTAATATAGTTATCCTTAAGTGATCCTTCACTATAAGTATATAAATAGACAGGTATACCTGAATATTTATTATCTTTGTTTCATTCTAATTGTTTAAGTTTTAATATTTCATATAAAGAGTCGTAATTTTGTATAGTATACATCTCACTTTTATATATTGTATTTAATAAAGGTAAGTATTTTTGTAAATAATAATTCTCTCTTTCTTTTTGAATATCTAAACTACAAATCTGAATAATTGAAAAATGAAATTTATCTCAACCTACAGCATTAGCAAAAACATGAAATTTATCTTGTAAATTTATATTAAGATGAGCTTTAAATCTATTTCTAAAATTTTTAGCTCTTCCTATATAAAAAATCTCAGGATTTTCTTTGTAAGTAAATATATATATACCCCCTTTACTTTTAATACTTCTGAAAAAAGTCTTAAGATCCGAAGGAGACAATAAATCCTCACAAGTTTTAATTACGGCTGCGCCGTCTTTAAAAAGGCTTAATAGGAGCTTTTCTGTTTAAATATAAACCATTTATTAATTTATCAGTTGTAGAAGTATGATAATATTTTTTTTTAAAAGAACTAGAGACGCTGTGTGTGCGACCTACGAAATTAGGACCTAATCTTCTTTGCATACTTGCCATAGTTTTTCTTTCCGCAATTGTAACATAAGCTATACCTAAAAGGGCAGGAACTAATACCAATACAACCTCAATTAATGAAATAATGATAGAATAATACATAATAAAGATATAAAAATTAAAAACATAATCAAAAAAAAGTGCTAATAAAAAAGTAACCTCATGAAATATTACCATTAACGATAACTCTCTATGTTAGTTATGAGTATGAGGTTTCATATGTTTATATAATAAGAGGAGGAGGAGGGGGGGAGCTTGCGCTATATATAGCGCTATATATAGCGCTGTATATGGCGCCGCGCTACGTATAGCGCCAAAAAAGACCAATATCCTCAATTTGTACCTCTGCTGCTGCGGCTACGCCGCCAGCCTGCCTGTGCGAGCTCCTTAGCTTTAGCTTACGCTTAGCTGCAGGAGCAGTAGCCTTTTTATTTATCCTAAAAGTTTAGATATAAAAGTACGAGATAAGAATAAACGAACAAATCTAGGTAAAATGTACTTAGATAAAATATACACAGTTATAGCAAGTATAATAAAAGTAAATGTTATTTCATTAACAAAATAAAATGGGACTAATTGAGGCATATAAATTATGAAAAAATAGAAATAATACTGATATAAAAGTATCAAGTTCTAAGTTTAAATAATAAGAGCTTTAGCTTGCGCAGCCTTATATATTAATTTAAACTTATGCCAGAGCATAGGAAGATGTAAATATTGAGCTTGCACCTCAAGCAGGCACAAGCATGATATGGTGTGTGCGAGGAGGAGGAGGGGGAGGAGATTGCGCTATATATAGCACAATATATAGCAGACGAAGTATGTATGGACGGCTTTCGATATCTTTTAGATACCTCCAGCCAGCTTTTTGTGACGAGTTAGTTCGCAGTGTACGGCGTGATTCTACGTCCTGACCTGTACCTTACTCTTTTCATTTTTTATATTATGCTCTAAATTATCCCATAGGGTATCCCAAACCAACCTATATAACCATGTGGCGCGGCGCAAGCTCGCTCCGTATTAACATACCACTTTCTTCCCAGCACATCGCAACTATACATAACCTAACCAGATAACTTCATAAGTATCCGAAGATATCTTTTTATCATAGTGGTTAGTGATATAGTGGGAGATATTGGGTCGAGCTTGCGCCTGAAGTGATTCGTATAATTACTTTCGAGCTCCCCTTCATATCCCGGAGGGTTTAGAAGCCTGCCTAGGTCAAAGGTATCCTTTATAACAATATTTTTTGTACTATGGAGTATGTGTGTCATACACTTTTTAAAGACTCTATTAGGCGCGAGCTCTTAAAAATTGAGGATTACCCCTCGGCTTCGCAGGAAAATTGGAAAATTCCCGGAATTTATTTATTTATTTTTTCTAACTTAGAGTTTATTGTTTGATCGGTTACCCTCTCAAATTCACAGCTCGACACCAGGCTTAGGATTCCGGTTTTCTCCGAGGCACTCTTTTTACTGATTTTCATCCATCAATTAGTACACGAGGAGGATAAATAAAATTTTATCTAATTTTTTTTGTATAACATAACAATTTCAAGCTAAGCTTGAAGAGTTTTTTACTCTTCTATCAAGCTTAGCGCGAACATCAAACTGCTTTTTAACCACATTTCCAGGACTTCACTAATTAAAATTAGTTTTTTCTAATTTGAGATAGTAGCTGTATAGCTTAAAATCTTTAATGAATTCCCTCCTATGAATTTGCACTCATAAGGGGCTTAATGTCAGAACTGTATGGACGGCTTTCGATATCTTTTAGATACCTCGTAAAAAAAATAAAAAAAAAAAATAAAAACGAAAACAGTTGCTTTTGTTATTTATTACAGCAACAAAGTACTCTAAACACCAAACAATAAACTTGTTACATTATAATGTAAGCCATCTAAAATAAAGGATGGGTATATTCCAAACATAATAGTAAATATTATTAAAGTAAATAATAAAAAGAATTCTCTTTTAGTTACATCACCAATATTTTCTTCAAAGAATTTACTAAATGAACCACCGAAAGCTATACGGTTATACATATATATAGTGTAAGCGGCCGAGAATATTATAGAAGAACTAGAAAATAGACCTAATAAAGGTAATCTTTCAAAAGTTCCATATAAAGACATAAATTCCCCTACAAAATTTAAAGTTAAAGGTGCACCACAATTACCTAAACATAAAATGAAAAAAAGTATGGAGAACAAAGGCATTACTTGAGCAGTTCCTCTATAGTAAGATATTATTCTGGTACCAGATCTATCATACAATACACCTCCTGCACATATAAATAGCCCACTTGATACAAACCCATGTCCTAAACCTAAAAGTATACCACCTTCAATCCCTTGAATAATATTACTGAATACACCTATTAAATAAACTGCAGCATGAGATACTGAGCTATAAGCAATTAGTTCTTTTATATCTATAGTTCGTAATGTACTAAAACTGGCATAAATTATTGTAATAATACCTATACTAAAAATTATAGAAGTATAATTTAAAGATATTTTAGGTAATAAAGGTAGGATTAGTCTAAATATACCATATAAACTTAATTTTAATACAATACCTGCAAGTACTATACTTCCACCTAAGGGCGATTCTACATGAGCTTTTAATAATCAACTATTTAAGAAAACTGTAGGAGTTTTTACAGCAAAAGCTATAAATACTCCTAAAAATAAAAATATTTGAGTTGTATATTCAAAATTACTTTTTGATAAAACATCCAAATATGTTGTACCAATTAAAGAAGACATAGTTAAAATAGATAATAATAAAAATAATGATCCTAACAATGTATATAAAAAAATATAAAAACTAGCTCTTACTTTATTACTTGATCCAAATAAACCTATTAATATAAATAAAGGCGGTAATATACTTTCAAAAAATATATAAAATAATAATACATCTAATACTAAAAATACGGCCAATAAAAGAGTTTCCAGCAATAATATTATTATTAAATATGCCTTAATATTATGTGTTATTGAATTTCAATTTGATATTAATGCTATAGGCATTATTATAGTTGTTAATAATACAAAATATATTGAAAGACCATCCACCCCTAAATATATATTATAAACACTTAATTCCAAATCATCTTGTACAAATTGAAATTGATTAGTACTAAAATCAAACAAGATATAAATTATTAATGATACAATTAAATTCATAATTGTAGTTATAAAAGCAATTTTTTTATAAAAATTTAATTCATTATTTATTACGAGGACTTTTAATAATTCTCCTCCACTATTCTTACCAGCTCCGGCTTCACTAAAACTCCCACTATTACTGTTATTACTAGTAATATTAAAATTATAACTATCAAAACTTAAAATAAAAAAAATACCTATCATAGGTATAATTAATAGAGCATATAACAATCCTGACATTTGAATAAAAATCAAATTAAAATATACTACCCTACTATAAAAAAAAAATTACCTTCAAGGTTAGCCCCTTGAACTTTATAAAAATAAAAAAATCCTAATTAATTTTTTAATTAAGTAAGATATTATTGTAAGAATAAATTAATCTTTATCTATAAAGGGGCTTTAACTTTAAGGATTAACCTGTTTAAAAGTAGTAAACTAATTTTAAGGCTTCTCCCCTTTTCTTATAAAATATGTTTAAAAGGATTAAATAAACAATACGTATGGCTACCATACGCATTATATATTTAGTTTTAGTGTTTTGCGTTTTGTGTTTCGCGCTTCGCATTAATTATGAGCCTGCGCCTACGAAGTATGCATATATACTTCGTCGTCGCGCCCCAAACAAATATAAAATCTTAATATAAAGACGAGCTTTATATATAGCGCCGTATCCCGCTCTCGCGAGCCGCTATTCTTCAAAAAAAAGTATTCGTAATTCGTACGACCTTGTTGTATGACTTCTTGCGGCGACTTTGTCACCGCCAATACGACGACTTCTTCGTCGTCGTAATATAAATACAAAACAGACATTTTAGTCTAACAACCTGTCCCTCCTATTGTTCTTTTAATCAAATAAGGAATTTTTCTAAAGATACCGATTCTATTACTATAGGCATAGAGCTGTGTAATATTCCACATATTTCTGAACATTGACCGTAGAATACTCCTTCTCTATTAATAAAAACAGATACTTGATTTAATCTTCCAGGGTATGCATCACATTTTATACCTAAAGCAGGAGCAGCAAAAGAATGTATAACATCACCTGCTGTTATAATAAATCTAACATGTGTTAATTCAGGAAGAACAACTCTATTATCCACTTCTAACATTCTTAATCCTCCTTCATCTAAATCAGATTCTGGTACTATATATGAATCAAATTCTATGAATTGATCATTAGAATCTAAAAAATCAGGATATTGGTAACTTCAATATCATTGGTGACCCTCTGCTAAAACTGACATTGAAGGATCACTAACTTCATCCATTAAATATAATAATTTAAAAGAAGGAAAAGCAATTAATATTAATATTACTGCTGGAGTAATAGTTCATATTAATTCGATTAATGTCTACAACATAAGTACTTTCATACTTAACTGGACTATATCTTATCTTATAAGTCGACGTCGTCGACGTTTGATTTCCACGTGTAGTCTCTGAGGATCCAAAGTATTTAGTACGGAGGGCGGCGCAGCGCTCCCCCCCCACCCTCAGTGTCCTGCCACCACAGGTGGCGGCAGAAGACCAAGGTCTTGGTTTCCTGCTGATAATCCATTGTACATCCTTTAGGGTTATCACTGATAAAGTATATATCTATTATCTTTATAGTACCTGAAGGCTTTAGGAGTTTCCAGCATATAGTGGAATTTTATTCATAGTTTTTTTAAATTTATTTGGTATTTATTCCTGCGTGTACTTCGTTAGCTAGTAAATTTATATCTATCTTTAAATATTTTACCAGAATTTATATAGAGTCTTATAGTATTACTACTAATTCCTAAAAATTTGGCAGCTCTTCTTATTGAAACAAAACTACCTATTAATTGAAACCCTTTTGAATCAGATTTTTCATATATGTTAACAAGATAACCTCTGCTAGCACTCATCTTTAATAGAGTTTCTTCAGAATGTTTTCTACCTAAAGCTTTTTGTCTCATTAACTCTTTAGTTTTTTCAGAATGGGGAGCTTGCGCCCCAAATAATGAATTATTTGCCCCTAACTTATTTAGAGCCATGAGTGCTTTAGTTTCTTCAGAATGAGTGCGACCATATAAAGCAGATTTTTCTCCTACATATATTCCTTTTAAAGATTTACTAATTTTAGCTTTAGTTTCTTCTGTTAGTTTATGTCCTAAAGAACTACCTGCTATTTTTAAAATATTGTATTTAGGATTTAACTTATCAAGATAGTATTGTTCTCTTTCTGTTAAATCAGCTATATCACAATATTCTAATACTTCAAGCTGGAAGTTGGAATACCCGTATTTAATCAAAGCTCTACTTATTATAAGAGCTTCTTTATTTTTCAAATAACTCATATTAAAGTATCTTATAAATCTTTTAGATAAATCAACTGATTGTCCAATATGTATATCATTAGTTAATTTATTGGTCCATTTATAGATACCAGATTTATTTTTGTTATCTTTTATAATTAATTTTCTCATTGAATAAGGATCTTGATACAATTTTATACTATTATGGTTCTTTTGGGACAGGCCTAGCGACTTGGTCTTAGGACCTGAAGAAGATGTTGTACTATAAGAACGTATATATTTATTGTTATTATTTACCAAACGCAAGTTACCTTTAAACTTAAAACACTTTTGAATAGGCACATCTCTACCGTGATTTAAATATTTATGTGATATTGGTGATTTTGTACTAACATAGTTTATAACTATAGATAATAAAATTCATCCTACAGCAAATAATATAACTACTAAATAATACATTATATTATCGTGTAATTCATTTAACCCTTCCATCTGAGGAGTAGCACTATCTTGAAAATATATACCTCAAGGACTGGGAGCATCAAAATTCATAACTAATTTATTAATTAAAAAAAACATAAAAAATAATAAAATACAATTTATTCTATATTGAAATATTATTATATAATATTATATTATATCATTATACATGTTATATAGAATCTAAAAAAAAATAACAGCAAGCATACAGACATGCGCCGTCGTACACGCGTAGCCTGGTCGCGCCTACTTCTGCTGCTGATGCGGCGTAGCCACCAGCCAGCCAGCCCGGCGCAAGCAGCAAATCTACATAAGATTTGGATTCTAAACAGACATCTTAGTATAAATATAACAGCCTGCACTTTAGTGGTAATAGACGTACTGACTTTATATTAAGAGTTCGTGTATAAATTAAATCCTTATCCTCTACATTTTTTTTATAATAATAATCACTTTGTTATATAATCATAAAATGATTATATAGCAATAAGATTTACCCTTTATTATTATATATTATATACAGCTTGCCGGGCTTATTGGACTTGCCTGGCTTAGCCAGGCAAGTCCTGGTGTACGAAGTATGCTTGCTTGATTCACTTACTAAAAAATCATTACTTAAATAGCTATGGTTCGTAGTACGACGGCGCCGTACGTATGTACATACGCATTAAATTTAATTATCCTTACCTTTACCTTTACTATTTTCTTCTTCTAAAAATTTAACCTGCTCAATATTTTCTAAAGCTGATTTACATATATTTTATTTTTCAATCAGTTTACTAATTTGTTCTTTATATGCAGGTACTTCTTTATGATTTTCATAAGATTTTATTGAAAACTCTATTACATTTAGAGCTTCAACTAGCTCTTCCTTAGTGGCTTTATTAACACGTTCCTTAAACGTAGGACTGTAAATAAATTTACTTACTTCTGACTCATCATGGTCAGAATCTGATTTATAGTCAGCTTCTGATTCAGATTCTCATTCAAAATCTGACTGAGTTATAACTCCTTTATGGGGGGCGCTACCTCCAAGCTTTTTAGGTTGCCAAGCAGAAGAAGCTTCACCCCCGTTCAGGATTTTTAGGCTGCTGTGCATCAGAAGAAGGTATTGAGCTTGTAAATTGTTGAATAAATTATATATGAGTTCATGTATCTGTGCGTCAACAAAAATATATAGCTTTGGATATTATAATTAAAGGTAGAATTAGTAACATAAATATTAACCTTTTAACAAAAATTCTAAAAAATTTAGGAAGGTAAATTTTAGGAATAATACTAGACTGTAAAGATGAACTACTAACAAATAGGTAAGGTCTAGCTGGACTCTTATCGTATAATATTATTTCGAGCTCGCGCCCTCTAATACTTTTAGAGCTTGTGTCACTTACTCTAAAAATAGAGTTTAGGCCTAAAAAATACATAAAAAAAAAAAAAAATAAGAACATTATATCGTTGTTAGTATAGTGAGTCCAGCTATAAGAAATGGTAAAAAATTAAAAGATAAATAATTATAAAGTAAATATAAAATAAAAGCTACTAAGATATATAATGCATAAGTCGTTACATGACTTGTACTTAGAGATGATATATTTTTACTAAAATTAACTAACCCTTTTTCTAAGCCAAAAGGCCCAAATAGTTCTATACTACCTTTATCTAATATCTTAGTCATTTGTCCCCCTAAATCTAAAATTAAATTTGTAATATATTTATTATAAAATAATTCAATCAAAAAACGTTGATTGAAGAAACCAAAAATATTATAACCTAATCTACTTAATTTAAATTTTATTACTAATTCTGGTAAATACTCAGATAACACTAAACTTACAATACTAAATGAAACTGTAAATACAAAAGGAAGTAATTTTCAAAATACAGGAACTCCAAATTCAGTATCGATAGTGATTTCATGAGTTGGGTGAATAAATAAACTATTATCAGCAAAGAAGCTAGAACCAAGGCCAATGAATATATCTTTAGTAAAAAATCCGAAAAATATAGAAAATATAGCTAAAATTATTAAGGGTAAAGTAAGGAATAAATCACCTTCATGAGCACCTTTATAAGTATGTAAAGGTGCGCTAGGTGTAGAAATAAAAGTTAAGTATAAAACTTTAACAGAATATAGCGTTGTAAATATTGCACCTATAGTAGCTATTATATATACAGCTACACCTGAAAAACTAAATTGTCCATAAGCAGATTCTAAAATAAAATCTTTACTATAAAAACCTGTCATGAAAGGGAAAACTAAACTTAAACTCGCTATTAACATAACAGAGTATGTTAAAGGTAGAAAATTTATTAATCCACCATACTTTCTAAAATCTTGGTTATCAGCTACAGCGTGTATAACACTACCTGCTCCTAAAAACAATAGCGCTTTATAAAATGCATGATTTATTAAGTGGAATAAAGCTACATTGTAAGATGATAAACCTATAGCTATAACCATCATTCCCAATTGACTCATTGTGGAATAAGCTATAACTTTTTTTATATCTTGTTGGAACAGACCTATAAGAGAACTAAATACAGTAGTTATCGCACCTAATCATAAACATAATAATAAAACTGTACTATTATATTCAATTAATGGTGAACTACGCATTAGTAAATATACACCTGCAGTTACCATAGTAGCTGCATGTATTAATGCTGACACAGGAGTAGGACCTTCCATCGCCATAGGTAATCATACATGTAAACCTACTTGAGAATGAACTAGATACGTATACCTCTTATCAGTATATATACCTTTTCCCGAACCGTACGTGATAGTTTCCCATCATACGGCTCTCCAATTTTAATATACTAAGCGTTTGCATTATATATATAGTGGTATTACTGTCTGGTTATAATAATATTAGTGCTGACATACATACATACTGACAAAGTATGTCGAGGAGGAGCTTGCGCTATATATAGCGCTATATATAAAGCATACTTCGTATACGTAGCCTCCTCGAAAGCACTATTTTAACCATTAATCCATTAATTTTATTAAATTTTAGTGCGGCGGCTTTGTGGCTTCGCGGCTTTGCTCCTTAGCGGCTTCGCGGCTCCGCCTCTAGAGGTTTTTGTTCCAGCATATAGGATTTGAATTATACCTTTAGTTGATATCTTAAAGTCTCAAATATTTATTCCATAAGCCATCGCATCCACAAAACCGATTTTATTATCTCCTTTTAAATCTTTTCCAAATTTAAAATAAGTTTTACATATAGTTCCTAATTTAAATTTGGATGCCAATAATTTCACACAAGAAGTTTTTAATATAAAGTGAAGTCATGAAGAAATTTTGGAAATATTTTCAGCAAAACTATAATAATTAATATACCTATATACAGAATTATATAATGTTATTATTGTGTCCTTATTATAATGTTGTCATAGTAATTTAGGAGATGGTTTCCCATTAGTTATAAAACCGGCTTCATTTAGTTTTTGTAGTATTATTTGTTTAGGTGCTTCAAGTCTAATTTCTCTACCATTTCTTAGCATGAACCCAGATGAACTGGAAGTCAAAGATTGATGTTTTCTGTGTCAGCTACTGAATATTACCGTATCCAAGAATAAGACCTTTTTAGCATTAGTTATACTAGATAGGGTTTTAGGCACAAGCTCAAAACTCGAGCTTGCGCGAGAGCTTGCGCCCCCAATATTTAATTTATCTTTAAAAAATATTTCTATTTTTTCTAATAGAATGTTACAATCCTCTTTGGATCCTCTAACACCTATAACCCAAACATTAGCATATCTTACATATACTAATTTCTTGAAACTAGGATCTAGTGTTTTATAATAAGGAGTCTTCAAGTGTAACTTATGGATACGGATCCTAGTTTGTACATCAAGAGTTTTATTCTTCATATTACAAAGTTTGTTATAATAAGGATTTACTTTAGGTTTAATTCCTTTATCGTACTCTAATTTTAACTTACTAATAAATCTATCTAATTCATTTAAATAAATGTTACTTAAAATAGGGCTAAGTATATCACCTTGAGTAGTACCTGTATTTGAATCTTTGAATATTTTAAATTCAAAATATCCAGCTTTTAAAGCTTTTCATATTAAATCTGTAAACCTACGGTCTTTAATTTTATTTTCAATTATATTCATTAAGACTCTTTCTATTTGAGAACTTACGAGCGCGGCTGCTGCTGCGGCTTTGCCGCCACCGTCACCGCCACGTCTCGAAGTAACAAAAGAGGAGCTTGCATGCATAACTTCGTCAGCACAAGTAACTAAGTATTTAGAAATATCTCCTTCAAAATATCAGGTTGATACTCCAAAATTTATAGCTTGCGCCTTAATTTCTTTCAAAGCCGAATGACACCCCCTTCCTGGCCTAAACCCATGGTTGTGTTCAGAGAAAGTTGGTTCGAATATAACTTCTAAAATCATTCTCATTACCTCTTGTACCAGTTTATTTCTAAAAGTAGTAAGAGGTCTACTTACTAGGGTTTTTACCTTTTTTCCTTCAAATCTAAACCTACTATCTTTCAACTCAGCAATAATTCCTTCAATTACTTCAGATAACATCTCTGCGGATCCTACTAAAGGGTAGTGGTTATGGTCAAGGGGTTTAATATTAATACCCGCCTGATTTATATTCCCTCCAGAGCTTGCGCCGAGTTTGCGCCCAGAGCTAGCGCCTAGCTTTTTATATGCCAATTCATACAGTGCTGAATCATACATTAATCGGTATAATTTGTCCATTTGGATTTGACCATTAAAATTCTTTTTACAATGCTTAGCTAGCTTTAGAAGCTTATCATTAGTGTTAGATTTTATCTGTACTGGGCTCCCAGCACTAGTGGATAGCAATCTAAAATTAAAATCTAGAGTTCTTCCCCTTATCCCCTTTTTTAAAGGACAATATATATTGTTATAATATACAAAGGGTAATACTACTCTTCTGTTACCATAACTATTTCTAGTCTTAGGTAATCCTGATCTTCATATATTTTGAATTTTGTTTTCCTTAGATTGTTCACTCTCTACCTTGAAATTGTTTATGCAATTCGTTTGCGGACAGGCCATAACCCTATCCAAAAGTTCAAGAAAAAGGTTTGCCGCATTCAGCCTATCTCAGGCACGCTGAAGTCCATGGCTTGAGACAACTGGTAGATGAACTTCAAACAGTATAGTCTTAATCATAGAAAACTTGACTAGAAGAGCTAATCGATCCCCATGATTGGATCTAATCTCTTCATTATGCGAAAATGCTATGTTCAACTTTGGGATTTCCCCGCCACCTAATTTCGTAGTCAGAAACATATTTGACCAATGTTTAGAGATTATATCTCCATTTCAAAATAAAGCTCATCAGCGCACACTTTTAGCCATAGCACCAATTAATAAACATATACCTATAATAAGAACTACTTTACTGTTAATATAAGGGGCTAATGAAAATACTGTACTATAATCTAAATTCAAATTTTATTATAACCTTTCAATTATAAATTGGACTATCTCTTCATCCTTTGTTATATAAGTTAATATAATTTATACTTATACATAAATAGCACCCGCACTCTACTTATAGGTGTTATAAAAGGAGTATAACGTGTAGTCTCTGAGGATCCTAAATAAATATACTTAATTATCCAGTTTCCTGCAGATTGTCCATTTTCATTTTTTCTCGCGAAGCAGGCACTTAATGTTTGACATTACATAAACAATAAGTTTATATAAAGCTAAATAAATACAATCTAAACATTCAATATATCTATATTTTATTCTTTCCCACCTCCAACCCTCAACTATTACATATCTAATATATGTAAAGGATAAAATAAAAAATAAAAATATTTAGTATAATTAGAGCTTGCGCTTGAAAAAAATCTATTCTTTTTAATAATTAAGTTTCTTGTACGCTTTATAACAAAGTTTCCAAAAAATCTATAAAAAGACTTTAGGGGTTTCCTGCATATAGTTATATAATAAGAGAGATATTACTACCTCCCACGGCAATTTATTAAAAATTATTTAAATGTGAAAAATCAAATACTGTTCTTTTACTATTGAACTGGCTTTTTATTTCTTTTATCTTTTCTAGATTCTCTTTGGTTAAAGATCCTTTATGTAGTGTTTGAACAAGACATCAATCTTTATAAGCTAAGAATTTAGAGGAATACAAAGGAAATTTAGAGAAATATTCATGTAATATTTCATGGCTTCTAGAATTATGAGCTACAACAGCGAAAGCATAAAAGACTTTATCTTTAGTTTTTCTAGTTCTAGTATAAAGGTTTACAGTTAAAAAATGCGATATTTCACTCATAATAGGGAAAAAGCTAGATCCCCCTTGTTCTAGTGCAACTTCTCTAGAATAATCTTGTTTTACTTCTATACGAAAATAAGTTTGAACACTAGTTCTTAAAAATACTCCATTTTTTTACGATCATACGTAGTTATACTAAAGCATCCGTCCGCGTCTGAGAATCCAGCCAATCAAGCGTTACTATTTAAAGGAGATGTATCTAACCCTAAGCAAGCTATAGAACTATTATCTTTTTTTTATTTATTCAATTAATAGCTCTATGTAGTGCTTCTATTTTAGGAGTTCTCATGTGACCATTTATTAAATTTATTATTTTTAAAACTTCATTTTTAGCTAAAATTTGTAATAATACATGACCAGTCTCTGATCTATCAATCACTTTACCAACATTTAATTTAGTACAATTTCTCAGCTAAAGGTTTATCATGTTTATTAAATGCAATAATTATTTTTGGTCTGTGAACTACTTTTTTGTGTCTAGATCTTGTACTGCTATGTGACCATCCCCTTCAATTAAACCAGCTAAATAAGGACCAAGATTAGAATACTGTCTAGTTTGACCCCGGTTAATGCAATAGTGTGATTTATATGTATGTATTCTTGAACTAGAGTTTCTATGAGAATTTTTGTGTATATAGTTACATGTAAAAGAAATGCTAGTATAATTATTAACTATCCTCATTATAGCGAGGACCAATTTAAAAATTTGATTATTACCTAAAGATCATAATATAGCAAACATACCAATTGTTAAAAAACAATCCCCTACTCTATTAGCTAAGAAGGCAGATATAGAACTTTGATTAGCTGCTATTCTAGTAAATCAAAAACTAACTAATAGATATGAACAAACTCCTACACCTTCTCATCCTACAAACATTAATAAATAATTATTAGCTGTTACAAGTATTATCATCATAAATGTAAATAAGCTTAAATAACTAAAAAACCTTTGATTATGCTTTTGTTAAATTTATCATACAATTTGTCTCATTTTATACTAGTTTACTTTTTGAATGGCGCCGGTTACATCGAGGGTCTTAAAGCAAATTCTTCATATAGATGAAGTGACGTAATCTTGAAATTAATTAATCTTACCTTCTTACTCTGTCTCAATACTTCTACCTCTATTCATACCCAATTTAATTTCTTGTATAAAGTTCATACCTTTAATAGTTAAGTGTGAACGATTAACCATTAATTCATGTATTTTACATCAGTTTTCAAAATCCTTAGATTTTACACCAACTAAAGGATTTTCTTTAAATATAGGAATTATTCTATTAGTGATTAAGGAGAAATCAACTATACTTAAATGAACACCAGATCTAGTATATTTATATACTTTTCCTCCTCCTAAATATTGAACTAATTTTTCCATTAATATGATATCCCTAACATGCTGGGTTATCCTAAATCTTAACTGAACTCTATAACCCGTTTTACTATTTGTTTTAGGTGTACGAACATCAAAGTTCCCTTCAGCACTAACAAAACCAGAAATCCAAGAAGGACTTATATTTGCAGCTACTTCGATACAATTAAAAATAGGTCTTTCCATGACTTGATATCCAGGAAACTCTAATTTTAACTTATCGGATAAACCTAAATTCATAGATGCTTTTAGATTTACTATTTTATTTAAACCTTCAACAGTAAAATGAGCTTTATTATTAATTAAATCTATTATTTGTTTAAAGAAAAAGAAATCCACGGATTTTTGAGTTAACAATGGATAATGTTCTAAATGAACAACAAGTTTATTTAAATCTTTAATAGAACTAATTATGTAGTTAACAAACTCACCATTCCGAGCTGAATAGATACCACCGGCACCACCTAAAAAAAAAGCTGTAACTGTAATAATACATCATAATCTTTTTATGTAAACCAAGTTGAAATTTTGGTTCAATACGTCAACCTAATTTACGTGTTGAATTTTTAACTAAGATTATTGAAAAAGAACCTTCTCCGTCTATTAAACCAGACCAAACTCCAGGATTCACCGAAGTCAATTTAGAAGTACCATGAATAAAAACGACGGAGCTGAGACGGAATTGCTTAGATGGGATTTTAACACGTGAACTTCAACTCATTTGACGGTTGAAGCCGTGATTTATACCACGATTCTTTTCAAAACCTGTTAGAGTACATCTTAAATTAGTTAAGTTAGACTTAGCTGATCAACTGCCGTTTACTCGTTGCTCTTTTACAACATTAACTTTTAGTTTTGTTGACTTAGATCCGCGATTGTCCATTTTGTTTTCACATATCTTAAGGCTTGTTACCATACCTGAGCAATTACCTCAGCCACTGATAATTTTTCAAATACAGCTTGGTACCTTAAGCTTTAGGAGTTCCCCGGAATTTGACAGTTTACCCCCATAGAAGCGTATATTCCTCCACGCTACCTCGAGGATCACTACTCATGTACGAAATTGAATATATGTGAACTAAAGAACTTATTATCAATACAGGAATTAACATTGAACAATCCTAGTTAACCTGACCTTGATGTCAACTCTGTCATAAGAGCAATAGACATTAAGAGTAGTTTACCTACTTAAGAGTTTATTACCTTTGCGGTAAGGCTATCCACTATGTGTAGTGTTTTTCGATAAATATTTACTCTCTACGATATCACATTCGTTCTAGGATCCGACTGTACATTTGGACAGACATTTCAGCCTAACCCCGGTGAACCAGTCTGTAGCGACATTTATAACTGCCGACGGTCTTAAAGTATATCCTCCTTAACCGTTTTCACCACTTTTGTATAAGTATAGAATTGTTTGATTATAATCTTGCTCAATTCCTATTAATGATATACTCTGTATATTAAGATCCTTTCTAGCGAAGCACGAAGAAAAAAAAAATTTTTAGTACTTCGTCTAATTTGTAGCTTGCGCATTTATAATATTCTTGATTAAAAGTGATTTATTAATAAACATTATATACCCCTTGCGAGCTTGCGCCGCCACAATAGCTGAAAACCATCAAGAAGAGCTTGTGCACATACATACCATTGATATGTTGACCTCGGTAAAACCCACAGCTCAAATAGTTAAGCTAGCTAATTGTGGCTATTGTAAGGGTTATTATATATATATATATAAAAAGATTTTATTTAATTATAGTCCCAGACTTCGTAGGCATATACCGTAATGAAAGTAATTAAAAGACGGGGGGGGAGTCCCTATTTACTAACGAAGTATGGAAGCTCTGTATCCCTAAAGAGTACACGTACTCTTCTAATTTTTAAATTTTTAATTTCAATAAAAGCATCTTTAGGATTTAATATTTCAATATCTAAATATTTACTTAAAGTATCAGGATATAATCCTACAATTGAAGCAGCTTCAGTTAAAGAATTAGCTAATATAATTTCTCCATAATTTTTTTATATTTCGTATATACAACTAACCTGTTTAGGTAATATTTTTTGTAATATTATCCCTGACTCTTCCATCTATAAGATATTCAATTGTAGATGTTACAGTTGTTAATATATTTAATTCCTCTTTATTTAAATATTCAATTATTCCTTTATAGGTTGATAATCTAAAATTATTCATAGTATTTGATAATTTTAAAATTAAAGATCTTATCTCTTCTTTCCTATGGGCTCCCATATACACAGCTTTACTGATAATTTTAAAATCGTTAAAATCTTTTCCTTTTTTAGTTAAAAATTCAGCGTCGGAAAAGAAAGGTATTAAATAATTATATAGAACATTTATGTTATTTATAATAAGAGATACACTACTTTTACCATTAACGCATCTAGCTTTTACTGTAGTTAGTAATATAATAGATGAATTTTTTATTTTATATAAAGAATATTTGTCAAAACCAAGAGAATTTTCTAAGAATTCTTTTATCTTAAGTAAAACAGGCAATTGTACCCCAGTATTTTCGATAGAAAAAGTAGGTGTTAAATTATCTCTTCTTATAAAGAAAGACCCATCCCCTTCTATAAACCCTAGTAGTCAATATTTAGTAATTATAATTTTAGAACTTTCAGGTCTATCAAAATTAATACGATTAGTATTCATTTTATTTTTAGTTCTATAATTTTATTTTTTATTGACTCACTAGTAAAACTGGTTTCACTATCTAAATTATTATTTCAACCATTAAAATGGTAGCCAAAAAAGCTTGTTTAAAATCTAAATAATCTAAGTATTTTGAGGTATTTAGATTATATTTATCAAATATCGATATTAATAATAGTATACCTTTTTATCAGTAACACTAAATATACATTCATTTTTATAAAGACGAACCCTCCAACACCTAATTTAGCACTAATATATCTTAAAACCTTCTCATCGTCTATATGCAAAGCGATTTTAAACATGAATCCAACCTTAGAAAGAGTCGATCCATCCTTAGTAAGCATAGGGTTTATACTAAAACTACCTTCAGCATCGGTAAATCCTACGAATCATTCTAAAAATTTGGGCTACGCACCCGACCATCTTCTTTCAGGGTAGAAAATTTAGCTGTTTGCTGGGTTAAATAATTCATTATTTGAGGCTTGCGCCTTAAACTATATACTCTCCCTTTAATAAATACCAGAGAATGGTTAAGGAATAAAGATGAAAGTTTTGATTTTTATTGGGCGCTAGCTCTAAATCATTTATACAAAGCGATTTCAAAGCTAAACTAACTAATATACAATTAAATAATTTTTTAAATATATATTCTTATACAGTTGGATTAAAACCAACACAGCTTCTGTCTGCTGTATAAACAGCAGACCCACAAAATAAACTGTTAAACTATCAAATTGGAAACCTCAAATGATATTAAACCATTCACTATCTATTCATCTAAATAAATTTATAGTAACAGGAATATTATTAAAACCTACTTCAATAAAAGCTAATATTGATAATATTGTAGTAATTACTACATTTGAACATGTAATTAGTTGTGCACCTTTAACCCCAACTTTTCTACCTAAAAAGCCAGATACTATACATCCTAATAAAGGTAAGATTATTATACTTAAATACATTATTTATACTCTATACTTATACTTCCTCTTCTAGGTTGGTTATTTCTCTTATAAATTAGATTTAATAACTAGTATAATTTAAACTATCCAATATTTTGCTACATAACAAAATTTGACAATGTATACCTTACTATTATATCAGCAGCTTGAATCCTTATTTTATTAGGGGAGCTTGCGCCCTGCACTTCATAATAGGTTTCGGTTAAATTATTATATTATTATTAAACTATTTTATATTTTCACCTTTCGGTTTTAGTTTTTACTAAAAACCCTAACCATGTACCTAGGGCGAAGCGAAGGTACGGAAAAGGGAGAGAATATTAAGCAACATTTGACTATATCTTAAGCAAAAAATAATTTTTGGGCTACGCACCCTCCTTCTAACCCTGCGAAGCGCGAAGGTAGCTGTTTTTTCTTATTATTATGAACTTCGCACAGATAGACTTTAATAATCGTGTGTAAAGATAATATATTAAGAAAACAATGAGAAGAGAAAATAATATTTTTCACCAACCTACATTTAGTCGATGAACTGCCCACCATTACTTATACAATAAATATATGGCGCTTGGCTGCAGATTAACCCTACACAGTCAACTATTATAGCTTAACTGATTATCTGTTTCGGTTTTACCATACCACGAGTCATTACCTGTGCCACCTGCTATGTTACCATGCAGGTTTGGTCGAAATCAGTATTTTATCAGGTACTTCCCGCAATTTGAAGGTTTCGCCTTTATTAAAGACTAGGGATAATTTTATTCACCCTTTAGATCAAGATTTTTAATGTGAGCACTTTATATGTTGTAATACAACCTTCAGTCACCTATATTATACATCTCTCCACTAAGTTTCGATACTATGTCTTAGACATTTATCACAAGCACACACAAAGTAAAAAAAAAAAAAATTTTCTACTTACGAAAGCTGTTCATTCTAGCTTTTATTTCACGAATTTGATTAAGCCCTTCTTCAGTTAAATGAGCATTATTTTCCATTAATTCACATACTTTGCAGAAATCCTGAAAATCTTTAATTTTGTTACCTTCTGGTAAGTATTCTTTAAAAAAGGGGACAATTTTTGTAGATATATCTGAAAATTTAGTACATCTAAACTTTACCATATCGCTTGAATATCTGCTAATGATACCACAGCCGAAAAATTCAGTAAAACTTAGCATTAAAAGTTCATCGCGAATATGTTGAGCAATTTCAAATTCTAATCTTATTTGGTACCCTACTTTGTGATGCGAGGATTTAAAGATATTGACGAAGAAAGAACCTTCTCCAGATGTAAACCCTGCCATTCACATCCCGTGAGGTATAGATTCCTTGTTTAGTATTCTTTTTATTATCGCTGAAGTGGAAAAAGTTTCTGCAAAAGCGGTTTTTAATTCATCAGAAAGTCCTAAATTTAATTGAGCTTTCATTCGTACTATTTCATTTAATCCTTCTAGAGTTAAATGTTTTTTAGCCTTCATTATTTCAATTATACCTTTTCATAAAAAATAATCAGCTAATTTATTAGTAATTAAAGGGTAAGAATCGAAGTGTGGGATAATTACTTTTGTAATCTGTGATAAAGAGCTTACTATGAAAGTACATTTATCACCTCTAACTTTTACCGCCCCAATACCTCCTAAGTACTTTTGGATTGCTTTTAAAAGAGCTTCATCTTTTTTATGTAGGGCTATTTGAAAAAAAGCTTGTACACATCAGCCTAGTTTATTTCTAGGGTCTCGTCTAACACCTATTCAAAAAACCCTCCCCATCTGTGAAACCTGTTATAAATCAAGGGTGTAAACTAACCCTTTTTTTTGGATTAAATGGGAATAGTTTCTAACGAAAGTTTTAGGTCTTACGCTTAAAAGGCGATTTTTTGCCTTTAAGTCTGAAACTTTATTAAGAGTTTTACAGTACGAAGAATTAGTTGTATTCTTACAACTAAAAGTATAGTTTGAAGCTAATCTATAGAAAGCAACTAAAATACCCAAACCTATGGCAGATTCTGCACCTGCAACAACTATTATATAAATAGCATAAGTTTGACCGATTATATCATCCATATTAAGTGAACTTACCAATATTAGGAATGTTATAGCTAATAGCATTATTTCGATTGAAATAAGCATTAATATAATATTTTTTATTCAATACGAATCCTAAGATTCCTATTAAAAAAGTATTAAGGTAATATTCATAGCGAAAATATTAAAATTTTGTAAATTATTTAAAGTAACCTTACACCGTACGGCGTAATAATAAGCCCCTACCACGCTCACTTAAATGATGCCTACCGCTATGATGCACCTCCTGGTTATAAATATTAGAGTTCGCACCTAAAGATGAAATAAAAATTAGAGCTTGCGCCTTACCATTATTAATATACCCTTATTTTAGGCATACCACCAAGTATGAGCTTGCGCTGTACTTTTTTTTGATACTTTCTAAAAAATTTAATACCTCAATATTCTCATATTGAGACTGACTATATCTTAAGCTAATTATTAATATCCGAGCTTTAGTTTGTGCAGCCCATATTAATAAAAAACCAACTCACATTTAGCCGATTAACTGCACACCGTTATTCCTGCGTAGCAAGAATACTTGGTGCTTGGCTGCAGATCTTCTATATATACAAATCGTTTTTACCATACAACGAATCATTACTTGTTCCATTAATTATATTACTATATTAACTTGGTAGATTTGTTTTTAAGAATTTCCCGCAATTTGAGAGTTTCGCCTTGTATAAGACTAGACGAAGGTTCACTTCGCCTTTGGTGATCAAGATGAAAACTTCCTTTTAATCAAGAAAATATTAATCATTTTTATTCATAGAATTTTTTAATTCTATTATTTTATTTAAACCTTTTTCAGTTAAATGTTCTTTATTCTTAATAAGAATAGCAGCTTCTTTAAAATTAACATAATCCTTATATTTAGAACCTTCAATTTTGTATTTTTCAAAAAAGGAATTATATATATAATTATATCATTAATTTTTGTAACTATAAATTCACATACTTTACGGTTTTTATATTGAGCTATATAACCACAATTAAAAAATTCAACTAAACTTTTTAATAACAATATATCTCTTGAGTCTTGAGCTATAGAAAAACGTAATCATACTTTATTACCAGATATAGTTATAAAAAAATTGGATTCTCCTGCTGAGAAACCAGCTACTCAGTTAGGGCGTAGCCGTAAATTACTTAATATATTATCCTCAATTTCGACTCTTTTAACTGGTACTATTGAAGGAAAAGATTCCTTTAAATTTTTAGATAAACCTCAATTAAGAGATGCTCTATATTCTAAAATTTCTTTTAACCCTTCTAAAGTAGTATGTTTTTGTTTCTGACATTAACGATACAATTTGTTTAAATATTATAAAATCTTTATATTTATTAGTTATTAATGTATACTTTTCAAAATGAGGTATAATTATATTATTTAAACTAGTTATATCACTAACTCTAAATTCAACCGTAGATCCACCCTTTAGGGTGGATATATATCCAACATTATAAAAATAATTTTTAATTAATAATAATAAAGCTCTATCTTTCTCATGTAACTTTATTTTAAATCTAGCTTGTACATTTCATCCTATTTTATATCTAGGATTATTTAAAATAGTTACAACAAAAGAACCTTCAGCATCAGAGAACCCACTTATAAATGAAGGATTTAAAACTATTTTCCTTTCACCCTCTGATCTAACACTGCATACAGCGCTAGTCCTAGGCGAAAGGCTAGAATAATTCCTTGATTGGATTAAATTACGACTTCGCCGTGAAATTGTAGGTAATAAATTAAAATGTGAATAAGAATAATTTGATCTTGGATTTTTATCAGGAAAGTTAATTAATCTATAGAAAGCAACTAAAATACCCAAACCTATAGCAGATTCTGCACCTGCAACAACTATTATATAAATAGCATAAGTTTGACCGATTATATCATCCATATTAAGTGAACTTACCAATATTAGGAATGTTATAGCTAATAGCATTATTTCAATTGAAATAAGCATTAATATAATATTTTTTCTATTTAATACGAATCCTAAAATTCCTATTAAAAAAAGTATTAAGGTAATATTCATAGCGAAAATATTAAAAGTTTGTAAATTATTTAAAGTAACCTTATACCGTGCGGTATAATAAATAAGCCCCTACCACGCTCACTTAAATGATACCCACCATTATGATGCATCTCCTGGTTATGGATTTATTACTTAAAAAGTTACGCGCACAGACTGCAACATATTTAAATTTATTTATCCACATACATGTTTATGCACATAAAAAATTTTTTTTACTGAGCCGGGCGCGCAAGCTCGAAGTAGTAGAGGGCTACTATTACATTTAGAGCTCGCGCCTTAAAATATATTTCTGCGTCTAAAACTAAAACTTAAAAATCCAGAATATTATATGGTAGGATAAGACATTACAGATGTGTATAAGACTCGAACTTATAAAACAACGTCCGTAGCGCCATGTTTTGCCATTAAACTAACACACCTTTTTATTTAGAGGAGGAGGAGGGCCTCCTCCTCGACATACTTCGTCAGTACATATGTTTGCATGACGTACTGACGAATTATGTCTGTATGCCTGTATGATCATCATGCGACATAAATAAAAGCCAAGCTTATACTACATAATGCTATATACATAGCATACTATGCTATGCGCCCCTACCTCGCACATAACTATGGTTATCATCGACCACTAAAATATAATAACCGAGCTTGTGCTTTACAATGAAGTATGCTAGCTATGATTATCATTAACCTTAGAATATAACCTCTGTTAATAAAATAGTACGACGAGCTTGCGCCGTCGTACGGCATATAATAGCACTGTAAAATACTACTTTATAAGGTAGTGTTTACAAAACTATAAGCTTTAGGTTTACTAGTTAAAGTTAATTTCATTAAGGGTCCCTTAATAGCCTCTATTAAACCTAAAAACCACTTCTTAATATATTGGATTGTAAAGGAAGACTTACGAAAGCATGAGGTTTCGGTGGACTACTTAAAGCTCATTCTAAACTAGGATAACTTCTATTTAGAAGAGCTTGTAGAGTGTCTGTATAGAATTGAGGGTTTAATCAAGGGAATCTACCTGCATATTCTCCTTCAACTAATTGTAAGTATACAATATACAAGAATAATCATGCAGCTACTACACTTATGATTGACCCAAAACTACTTATTAAATTTCAACCTGCAAATGCATCAGGGTAATCGCTAATTCTTCTAGGCCAATTATGTTACGTTAAAGGATTTACCCTTTAATCCCCATATTTTCACATGGGTTCAGACTATGTCATCGTCTTACTTAACTATTATGTCATTATTAAGTTTAATTGACGGAAGAGGCTCGTGGAAGGTTGTTATCATAAAGACTTTCCTTCTAGTCGTTGAACGTTCTTATTATTTATTATATATAGGTAGGTAGTATATATCGCGCGACGTAGTATGCATACTTCGTAGGCGCAAGCTCACTCTATATATTTTAAAAATAAGCTTCGCTTCAAGTTAACTTTGTATCGGGCCCTTAAGGAACCGCACCGCACTGCATCACTTAAATAAGAGAAGAAGTGTAAAGTTTTTCTTGAAATTCATCTTCTTTTTACCTTATATTTATTAATTATAAGGGGAACTAATCCTAATTCCTTGTAGCTTTATTCTACATTATGTCAATATAATGTAAATATAGTATTTACATTATAAATTTTACAAAAGTATCGTGGTTAGATACCTTATTAACCAAATAACTATACCTCATCAGAGTTGTAAGGATCTTTAGAAAAGAAGTATTTACCGTTATGTATTTCCTTATTGTTTATCCTTTTTTTTAAGGTATTGTTACACAATCTAAATAAACGAGTACACATAACAGTAGGATACACCCCTAACAATTTATAATCTTGTGTAACATCATACACAAAGATCATTTTTCTTAATTTAGCTAAAGTCTGTTCAGACTTAGTCTTACCAAACATAGGATTATTTTCACCCGATTTATCTTTAATTTGTTGAGCTATAAAAGCATCGGATTTAGCCTTATTATACATAGAATTCCTTTCACCTTTTTTTAGTTCACTCATCTTTAATAAATTTTCTTCCGTATGTTTGTAACCCATACTAGATCCTGGCATATTAAGCATATTTAAAACAGCCAAACCATAAGTTTTTAAAGCCCAATCCAAGTAAAACTTTTCTCTCTCTAATATATAATCTTTAGTGACAGTAGATGTTTTTCCGCAAATCTCTAAAATAATGACAGAAAAGTTATCATGTCCATATTTTAATATACTTTGATAGATTAAACTATTTTTTCTTAGAATAGAAGGCTGAAAGTAAGTACCTAAACGTTTAGACCCATTAATGGCACTACCTATATATACTCTACCTGTGACCTTATTAAATCACATGTATATTATAGATACATCTTTAAAGTCTTTATTTATATCGGACTTAGAGATGCTGGCAAACTTGATACACCTTAATAGGTGTATGAGGGTAAACAGGAGATTTAGCTAAACTCTTAGAGTTTTCAGTATTTTTATTTGGTTTATTACTTTTTGGATCTTTTTTAGAAGGTCCTTCAGGATCTCCTTGTGTACTACGACTAGCCTCTGATGTATCAGATATATTTTTACTATCTTGCCCCAACGGATATTTAGATCCGTTGAATGAAGCTGAATAGCTCAAAAGTACAAAGACCGAAAGCATGAAAAACAGATATAATAAAACAGACTGTAGCTTTATTTCTTGCTATTAAATAAATAAATTTAGAGCTTGCGCCGCAATTATGAATAAAAATATTTATCGTTATAAACTCTATCCACATAAGTTATAATAAATAACTCTTATGAAAGTAGAGTAGCAAGATATTTAACATATCACTATGTTTATAGGACTATATCTTCAACGTATAAGTTGCAACACGTGTAGTCTCTGAGGGTTCAACTAAATAAGTTGATTTTAAGTTGATTTCCTGCTAATTGTCTCATATACTATGAGAGTTCCTAGCATATAGTGTTGTGCGATTATCATATATCTATGATAAAGGGCCTACTTGACCTAAGAAATGTTGAGGGAAGAAAGTTACGTTAACCCCTATGAAAAGTATTCAGAATTGTACTTTAGATAGAGTCATATTATAATTTAAACCTAACATTTTAGGTATTCAGAAGTATCAACCGCTAAACATTGCAAACACAGCACCCATACTTAAAACGTAGTGGAAATGCATAATATAATTTTTCTATTATTTGGACTATATCTTTACCCTATGTAAATAATACTAGTATAGCGAAAGTGAATCACCTTAGTATTCTAATGGTATTTTTTTTTGATTAGTTAAACCTATAGGACGCAAGTTCCTTGCTCGCGTAAGAATATAAGTATCCTATTAAGGTAATATTTCGGGACTTCGTCCCGAATGTATATAGTTTTATTTAAAAAGATATTTGACGTTTAGTCTCTGAACCTACTTTAATTATAAAGCTTGGCTGCTGATTCTTCTTATCAAGGTGAACTCGAACGATATAACCTTCGTTAAGTTACCTTTTAATAAAAGCTTCCAGCAATTTGTCAAAATGCAGAAGAACAAATTTAATATTTTCTATATTAAATTTAACTAATGGCCCAGTTGAGCAACTACATAGTAAGTCAAGAAGATTGCTCAAAAATTTTTTTATACAACACTGCTCACGCAGTGGATCGGACTATAACTTATCTAATCGTTTAACTTAATAAACTTTTGATTGTCACGTTTAGTCTCTACGGATCCTACTCGCCAATAAATTGTGGAATTTATTTGCTTTGGTTTCCACGGTATTACCTTACATGAGGGTACATTTTTGGCTTCGCAGCGACCCTTCTATTTTCTGCATTAAGAAAACACATAAGGCTTCACCGTTAGCAAAATTAACATTAGGTTAGCTTTAGATAAAAGTCCTAAAGTAAATTTTACCGAAAAACGTATGAAATTTTTCATGGTGACATGACAACACGACACTTACTAAGAAAGCTTTTGATGGAATTTTTTAAGGACTCTAATTTTTCACCAAATAAAGGATAGTTAGTACAATGAGAGATTATTTTTAATAGTACTTCTTTTTATATATCTCTACTGCATAGAATTTACCGTAAGGATTTCTAACTTTATTTGTTGATTCAAAATACAGTTTAATAGCTTCAATTAAGTAAAGATCATCATTTTGCCCTATTGAAAAAGAATGGTTATTAGATTTTCTTATCGAAAAACAACCCTCAGCTTCTATAAACCCGGATAATCATCCTTTAAAATAGGAAGGTATTTTTAAATCAATATTAGATTTTATAATATTTAACTGCTGATCATATTTCAAATTTCTGTTTAATAAATAAGTTTCTACTGAAGTTTGAGTTAAACAAGTTTTTAGGAATGCAAGTTGACATATTTTCTTTGAAGTTAAAGGAGGATAAGTATCATAAATTTTTATAATTTCTTCTACTTCTTGCTTCTTATTAACTACTCAAATAACATCTCCTCCTTTACCTGTAACTCTTACTGTTCCACCTATTATTTTAGCAATTTGAACCAGCATATTATAATTAGATTGAATATTAGATAATTTAATAACTAGCCTATATTGTAAGGATTGTTTGCGTCAATGGTTAACTTGAATACTACCATCTCCATCCATCAATCCTACTCAAAACATTTTTATATATTCATTATAATCAATAACTTCATTTATAGTTGAATCACTTAAATTATCATTAAGAGCTTGCTGAGTCCCTCCTAATCCCATAACCTTCGGTTTAGGGATCAAACTATTAATACTTAAACTATCTTTATATGGTTTTAGAGTAGTAAAATAATTTAGTATAAATATACTAAATAAAACAATCAAAACCGTATCGTGGAATGCTATATCTAAAGAGGCGTTCGCTAAAACTACACCACTTACGAATAAAATTCATTAATCATTTAATCTTTCATAACTAAATATATAACCACCATATACAGCACCTAATTTGGCATATTTTTTTATAGTACTGTGACTTAAATTTAAAGCCTTTTGAGCATCTGTTACTCCATCATATTTACCTATAAACTTTCTATTGATGTCGTATACGAAAACTGCTTTTATTATGTCACTATTTTTATTTATATTTGATATTAATTCTTCAGATTCCTTAGAAATTCAATTAGATATAATAGGAGTATCCTCTATATGATAAGGTAAATTAGTAAAATACCATTCTCCTCTAAATATAGTTTGTTCTTTTATAGCATCAACTATTGTATAATGGTTAGATTTAATTAAGTTAGCTATAGTAGAAACAGAAGGAAAATAACTAATAATTCTTTAAATGAATTATAGATATAAACAGGGTAAGCAGATTTAGCTTCTATAATTCTTACTTTACTTTCAATAGAATGACTTTTATTATAAAAAGGATTATTTTCACCTGTTAAAGCTTTTGCGATTAAACCTTTAGTTATATCACTATGAACTCTATTTTTGGCTAATTGAGATAATAGCTTTTTAGTTTCTTCAGTATGTTTATACCCTAAAGAAGAGTAACCTTGTTTTAATATATTATAATAGGGTGCTACCGTTGTTATAAAATAAGTCTCTCTAATTATTAAAGATTTTACTTCTACGTGGTGTTCTAATATTAATAAAGAAAAATTGGATTGACCATATTTAAGTAAAGCTTTTACAATTGGCATATTTACATTTTGTCTACTTTTTAAAAAAGTATTATTAAGATAATTTTTCATTCTAGAAGCTAAATTAATAGAACTTCCTACATAAGAATGACCATTTATCTTATTTATTAGACAATATACACCAGATTTATCTTTCTGTTCTTTTAAAATCTGAGCTCTATCTTCTTTAAAGTTTTCATATAATACTACAGGATTCAAATCTTTTATATTATCTTCTTTTAGATCACCAGAAGTAGAGTAATAACGAACAAAATTTTTGTGTTTATAGATAAGAGAATTATAAAATGATAAATTAATTAATGAATTTTTATTTCACGGACTATACCTTCTCGTAAAAATACTACGAGGACCACGTGTAGTCTCTGAGGTTCCTACTCAGATAATTTTATTTATCTTTTGGTTACCTGCTGATTGTTCAAAATTATACATTTTCACTGAATTTAAATAAAATTCTAGTAGTATGATTGTCAGAAGTTCCCAGCATATAGTGGTCTTTAAAGGGAGAGCTAAGTGATTTATTAACCCTCCAATTGTAAACATAAATACAAAACCTAAAGCAAATAACATAGAAGGAGTTAATTTAATAGAACCTCCATAACATGTAGCTAATCATGAGAATATTTTAATTCCTGTAGGAACTGCAATTATTAATGTTGCAGCTGTAAAGTAAGCTCTTGTCAATAAAGAGAGCGATTTTTGGACAGTATCTTAATTTAATATATAATATTAAACTTCTTGCGTGCTTGTCTCTGAGGATCCTTTAGTTGTAATACTTTTAATTTTTAAAATACCTTTACTATCTAAATGTTTTCCTTCTGTTATCATAATATAAACTTTTCTAAATTTAATATAATCAACATATTTACCTGAAAAAACATTATATTTATCGAAGTAATTTATTAAAACCGCGGCTGTTTTATATCCCGAACTTTTATAACATCATACTCCTGTATGGTATTGAGAAATATTCCCCATATCTAAACTATTATATAATAATCTTAAAGGTAGTTCATCGTTTTGTTTTAAAGAGAACTCTAATCTTACACTATACCCTGCTTTATGTGTTTTACTCTTTACAACACTTATATAAAAACAACCATCAGCTTGAGCAAAACCAGCTAATCAAGGGTTATCTAAAGATAAATAATTTAAAGGGGGCAGAACATTAATATTAAAATCTTCATAGTAATTGTGTTTTACTAATTGATCATATTTATAGTTACTTACAAACTTACCATTAATTAAAGATAATATGATTAATAAACCTTTTTTATTTTTACAAATATATCTTACAGCTTTTTTGTCTTTGATCTTATAAACGTTACCATGGCCGATACGTTTTTTAATAAAATAAGCCAAGGATGTATCAGTTTCAGAAAATATTATGTGTAATTCTTTTTTACCGAATCAACCGTCACCTTCAATTAATCCGGCTAAAAAATAACCAAACTCTTCCTCATTAAATTTATTATGTTTAGGAGCATGTTCAGATATTTTAGGTAATTCTAAATATTTAATATAAGTATTTTTAGTAACAGCCTGAGCCTTTGTACTAAAACTAAAGTTTCCTGCTGATTGTCTTGTATAATATAAGTAAATTTTGCCTAACGCAATTAATACGAGTGGATTACTTAATCAAGAGTTCCCAGCATATAGCAAGATTTTTTCCGTGAACACAAGTTTATCCACGTCTAAACCAACTGTATACATGTGATGCATAACTGTTAATAAATATTTTCGAGGGCCCGCCTATATCGGCCCACCCTCAAATATATAGCCACCATCCTTTGTAGGTGGCGGCCGTTTTGAGATATTTACCCATACAATTTGTATGCTCCTTTCACAAAGAGTGTCGGACTATATCTTCATCTTTAAGCGGCTCCTGTTTTATTTGTCATACTATTATTTAAATTAATTTGTTTTTGCATAGTTCTTATTTGTGATAATCCTTCATCGGTTAAATGTAATTTTTAAACACTTGATTATGTACAATAAATCATTTTTCAAAAGAAAGAGCTTTTTAGTTTGTAATGGAAATAATTTAAAGTAAGCTATTACATCATTCAATGCTTTAAAACCAGTCGCTGTATAACGATAAACACTATCTGTTCCTGATCTTAATGTTACTTTACCAAAACCAAATAATTCACATACTCTACTTAATATAACACTATCTTTTTGATCTAGTATATAACGCATTTTTATAACATGACCTAGTGTATATCTTGAGTTAGCTGTAATAGATATATTAAAACAACCTTCAGCATCAGTAAATCCTGATAATCATGCATCGCGTAATGTAACTAAAACAGGAATATTATTTAATTTTATAGTTTTAGAGCCAAAACGATTATTTAAAGCATTAACTCATAGAGCTAGTTGTTCTATTCTATGATTTTGAGCTAAATTACCATTAAATAAGTAAGCTAAAAGTAAAATATGTGAAGGGTTATCAACTATTCATCTATAAAAATCATTATTTTTACCACTCTTTCCTTGAGGGAAATGTTTAACAACACCTATATTAAATTTAAATTGTATTTTATAAAGTATATCACTTTCTTTTTGAGTAAGAACGAAACGAACTCTTTTACCTTCATCATAAGTTTGAATAGCTCCATCTCCTTCTGCAAACCCAATAAATCAAGTTAATCATTCATCAGATAGATGACTTTTATTTTTAAATAATGTATTATAATAATCATGAAAGACCGAAAATTTAAAAGATGTCTCGCGTGTAGTCTCTGAGACGCTTTGTTTGCTATCCGAACGAAGTATGCTTGCGCAGGAATTCAGGGACAAATTGTCTGCTGATTGAGTATAGCTAATTAAATTTTTACCGTTCAAGGTACTAATTAGCACTAAACTGTTCCAGCATATAGCGAAATTAATTATATTCCCTATATCACTATAGGGTGAAGCCATCATGACTCAACTTCAAACGATAAATCCTAAAATTCCAATAGACATCATGGCGTACACCATACCAATATACTTTTCAATTAAATGAAAATGGACCATCTCTTTGCCAACAAAATTTATGAGGCGCAAGCTCCACTCTATAATTTTTAATATTTACTCTCCATCATCCGAAAACGAAGACGGTGCATCCTTGTCTAATAAACTATTTCATTTAACCAAATAATGTTTTCAAGCTTTACCTAAATCTGAGGCAGGCGAAGCTGAATGTGCATGTAATTGTCTAAGTTCATAGAATCTATTAGCCATAGTTAATCTTGTTAATTTTTCAGATCTACAAGGATTAACTTTAAAATAGTCATTAACTAGAGATAAAATTTCTTTTTTTTTATAACAAGTTCATTTAAATGCATCTTGTTTTACCATAGCATAGATAGTACCTCCGTATAATTCAACCAAGGCATCTAAAATAAATCTATTTTTTTGGGAAGCAGTTATAAAAATTTGACCTGACTTTTCATTCAAATAGATACTACCGTCAGTATCAAAAAATCCGGACAATCATCCATTATAATATGTCAATGGTTGAGTATCTTTTAACTTTATATCATATAAATTACAAATTTTACCTAACTGAAGAATTCTTATTGGATTTCGAATTAAACCATTTATACCATTTATTAAACTTAATAAACCAGCTTTATGATGTAATCTATATCTTAAGTAATTATCCCCAGCATGAAGCTTAACTGCTCCTCCGTATTTTTGTTTTATTAAATATAAAATACGTTTATCCCTTAGTTGTGTAACTATTTCTAGACTTGCATAACCTTTTTTAGATACTTGAAAACAACCATCTCCATCTATAATTCCAGCCAATCACTCATTAAATCTATCTTCCTTTTCTTTAAAAGGAGAACTATTTTTATTACGAGAATTAGCTAAACTATTTTCTGAGTAGTCGCTCGCTAAAGTACTGTATTTTAAGTTTTTCATTAAAAAATATCCTTTTTCTAATCTTATAGAGCATTGCAATAATGCAAATATTAAATCTTTTATCTTTTTTGATAAAGACGTCGGCAACAAACGTATGGCCTCTGAAATTCCTACTCACATGCATAACCCAAGAAATTCTGTTATCCCGGGTTTGTAGTTTTCACTACGTGCTTTGGTTATCTGCGGGTTGTCCATTATTACCAGAATTTTTACTAGGAATGAAATCACGTAATTTAACGAGCTTCCACCTACCCTAGTATCTAGTAATAGTAAATTTATATATCAATTTACGGCGTCCCTGCATATAGTTTGTTGCATTATTCAGACGATGAAGCTGAATAAAGAGCCATATTGACCGAATACGCTTTTATTTGAGTAAGCAGATATTGTTGTACTTATTATACCAAAAGCAGGTATAATTAATATATAAACCTCGGGATGCAACATTAAAAAAAAAATGTGTGGACCATATCTTTAAACACATAACTTATTCATAATTTTTTCATTTATTAATAAGGATATTTCAGCTTTTAGCCAATAAAGATTCTGAAGGAGCAATATGAGCTTTCATACCCTTGAACTCATATATTTTTGGTATTAAATGTAATCTATTATTTTTAGCAGATCTTGAAGGATACTTTTAAAGTACTCAATTAAGTTTAGTATATCTTCTTTTTTTGGTAACATATCATTTAAAAGATCCCTGCCCACCACGATCAATATAGACATAACCTCCGAACAATTCAACTAAAGGTGTTAGTAACTCAGAAGTCTTTTGACTAGCTGAAATAGATAGTTGTCAATCAGTACTCTTTATAGTAACTGTTCCATCTGCGTCAAAAATCCTGAGAATCAACCATTGTCTAATGTTAATTTTTCAGGGTATTTTAAAGCTATGTCATAATTAACACAAATATAATTTAATTGTATTAATCTGACAGGATTTCTTATAAGACCATTTACATCATCAATAAGATCAACTAATTTTTTTTTTTTTACTATGTAATCTATATCTCAATGCACTAACACCCGATCTTAATTTAATTGAACCCCCGTAAATATTCTTTACAGCCTGCAAAGCTCGTTCATCTCTAATATCCATTGTAATTTCTAAGCTTGCATAACCTTTTTTAGATAATTGAAAACAACCATCTCCATCTATTAATCCGGCTAACCATTCTTTAAATTTTAAATCCTTATCATTATTACTTAAATTATGAACTGATCTTTTGTTTAACAAACGTATGGTCTCTGAAGTTCCTACTTGCGTGCTAAGCGCGTTGGTTACTTGCGAATTATCGTAAATTTTAAGGATTTTTACTATAGCGGTATACAATAAAGTACAACTTATGCTAATAGTACCTAAGAAATATAAAACGAACTCCTCGCTTATAGTTTGTTGCGATAAATTTTCATTTAAGGGCCATCCTCGACCGAAGAATCCAATTCCGTATTATATAATTATTTATACACCCCTTTAATTATATAACTTAGTATAATATACTAACCTAGGGTAGAATACCTAGAGGAATCCGACTGTACATTAAGCAGCATTTCAGCTACCCACCGGTGAACCAGTCTGTAGCGATTTATTAGAAAACCGACGGTCTTAATTTAATAGGGAAAATTTTTGACCGTTAGACTATATTTATTATAATAGTCACACCAATATTGCTCAAGCATTTTATTGTTTCTTTCTAATAATTGCACAATAAATAATATAGCCAGAACTAGAGTTAAGATATACTTAATAGTATTTATCATCTAAGGTCTTATTTTTATTTTACATCTGCCTTAAACAATTCTTATAGCTTTTAGTTGCTAAATCTTACCCTTTTTTCCTAATTTATATAAATT
This sequence comes from Podospora bellae-mahoneyi, assembly GCF_035222275.1. Classification (NCBI taxonomy): domain Eukaryota; kingdom Fungi; phylum Ascomycota; class Sordariomycetes; order Sordariales; family Podosporaceae; genus Podospora; species Podospora bellae-mahoneyi. Next base: position 14,596 of record NW_026946358.1, on the reverse strand, counting down.
ATATCGTTTTATTAATTTGTTTAGCTAAATTAATTAATTCTAATCTAGTATCATTATTTAAATGATCTTGGTTAACTAATCTATTATGAAGTAATTTTCACTTTAAATAACTATCTTTCTTTTTTTAGACATAAGATTATAATTATCAAAATAAATAAATAAACCTTTACAATTTTTTAGTCCATTTATCCTTAGTTCTCACACATTATCTGCGTCATGAGTCACTACAGAACCTTCAATTGAATATTTATTTAATAATCTCAATATATGTTCAAAAACATATTTATTGGCTTCCCATTTTTGAGTTAATATAAATCTAAATCTAAAAGCAGAACTATTAGAAAGTAATGAACAAGTAAAAGAACCTTCTCCATCACTTATACCTGATAGTCAACCATCTTCTAAAGTAGGTATTACACAAATATCTAAAGGAATTATAGTATTAAGATTCTTTCTTATTAACCTCTCATTAAAAGTAGATAAAAAGGTTAAAAATCTCGCTTTCCTTGTAGGAAATACCATATTCCCATTAAATAGTAAACAAATTAAAAAAATATTTTTAAAATCTTGTATAACAAATCTATGCGTATTTTGTTTAATAGATTGTTTAATCACTCTACCAAAACCTAAATTATCTTTAATGTAATTTAATACGTCTATATCTGAACTAGATTGAGTAACAACAAAAGATAAGTCACCTCTTTTAGCTATAATAAAAGAACCTTCTCCTTCTGAAAATCCTATTAGTCACTCTAAAAATCTACTATCAGGTTGCTTTAAATCGGGATAATATTCTTGAAATTTATAGTAAAAAGAAGAAAACTCAAAAGATTTTTGCATTGTACTATCTAATCCTGAAGATATGAAAATTATGATAAACTTTGTAAACAAAACGGATAAACCTATTTTTAATAAGAAAAGATGTTGGAATAAAATAGGATCACCACCACCAGCTGTTTCAAAGAATGATGTATTAAAATTTCTATCTGTTAAAAGCATTGTGATTGCCAAAAATTAATTATCTTGATCTGCGAGACCTAGTCTCATGTTAAATAATAACTTAGAAGCTTAAAGCTCGCGCCTTAAATAAGCTTAAAGCAGATTCTCATACACTCACGTGTATGTTGGGACCATATCTTAATTATTTAATTTGTAAAAGTTTTGTAAGTGATCCCATACGAAAACAGTTCTTTTATCATTCATATTTGATTTAATCTGTTTTACATAATCCATATTTTCTTTATGCTTGAATGGACCTTTTTTTACGGTTGCAAAGACGCCTACAACCTTAGCTCAATCATTAAAATCTAATAATTTTGTACCAAATAAAGGATATTTGGTAAGATAATAATAACAACTGCTAAGTTAGCTTTTAAATTAGTTGTTCTAATTCTATATTGAGGGTTCTTGCTATCCATTCTAATAGATTTAACTACAGAATATAAACTAATAGCGATTTCTTCTAGAAAGAATAAATTATCTTTATTGCCATTTTTTTGTTTTTGGCTTAATTCAAACTTACATTCTATTTTGGGATATTTACCAGATTCAGTACTTCTAAGCGAGAAATGCCCATCTGATTCTATAAACCCAGATAATCAAGCATTAGATAAGATAGTTTCAGTATTAAACCCTTTTTTTTATATAAGTACCTCTATATTCATTATATCAATCAATTAATTTATGCAAAGCAAAAATTTTATTAGTTTTCATTTTACCATTAAGTAAGTTAATAAACAACATTACCCCTTCAATGCTATTAACAGTATATATATAGGCATTAAGGCCTTTTTTTCTAGAAATAGAACCATGTCCTAGTTCCTTTTGTATTAAAAGAGCCAAGGGTAAGTCTTTCAAATGGAAAACTATTTGAATAGAAGGATAGTTAAGCTTTCCTTTATTAGATCTTTCAGATTTAGGCACATGAATAGTACCATCTCCTTCTATAAGGCCTGCTATATAATAGGCAAACTGCGTAATTGAACCATTAACAATAAGAGCTTTATTTGTATAATTTCTTAAGCCGTATGTATTATAGCTGCTACGCGTACTTCGCGACCGTAAAACTTTTTTTAAACTTACACTAGAACTATTACAAAAAATAAAATCTGACGTATAGCCTCTGAAGATACCCAAAAAGTACAAACTTGATAGGTTTCCTGCTGATTGTGTGGTATATAACCACAATTCCCAGCAATTTTCCAGATTTAAACCCGGCACAATTTCTATAAACTTACCGGCTAAAACAGGTAAAGATAATAATAATAACACAGCTGTAATAATTACAGCTCATCCAAATAAAGCAAGTTTCGCTCCACAAAAGAATAAACGCGTTTATCAAATAAAACTCTATTAATACTTTATTGACAACCGCTATTTAGATAGCCAATGTGGTAACTTTAATCTAGAGTTATTATCAACCCCTTGTAGCACATAAAGACTTCCCTATCTTTTTTTTCTTTTGTAATTCGAGCTCGCGCCTATAAACATATTTTTTTTATGTTTATTTAAATATAGAGCTTGCGCCTACAAAAGAATTCAAATATAAGTCCTTATGTATAAAAATTCTATACTACTTATTATAATTCTCTTGAAAAATTCATTCTTGATTTAATTAATAGAATTTTATCTAACCCCTCTTTAGTTAGATGTGCTTTAGATTGAATAAGGACAGATGCTTCTTTAAAATCCTTAAATTCTTCAGCTTTTGCCCCAATATATGATACTCCTCAAAAAAGGAATAATCTTGTCTACTATATTGTTAAAGTTTGTAACAGCAAATGTACCTATAGCAGTTTTTTCTTTAATAGAAAAAGAACCACAACCAAAAACTTGCGAAAAGCTTTCTAATAAATAGGCATCTCGTGTATTTTGAAATACCAAGAAATTAAGAGTAACACTTATACCTAATTTATGTGTTTTAGATTTGCTTGTTTTAATTATAAAACAGCCTTCACCCGATACAAATCCTGCTATTCAGTATTTAATATCTGGATTATTTGAATCTAAAATAGTTTTTGGAACGTGAGGTCTTGTAACAGGTATAACATTACTAAAAGCAGATTTTAATCTTTCAGGTAAACCTTTATTTATAGAAGCTCTTATATTGATAAGATTTATTAAACCTTCTTTAGTTAGATGTTCCTTAATTTTTACAATATCAAAAGCTTTTTTAAATAATAAAAAATCTGCAAATTTTTTAGTCTTTAGTGGATAAATACTAAAGTGTTCAATTATACAAGCTAAATCACTTAATCTTACTACTTGGTACATAGCTGTTTTTCCATGTAGGGTTACACTACCTACACCAAAAAGAAACGTTGGATTAGATATAAACTATTTGAATCCTTAGAATGTAAATGTATGTTAAAAACTAATTTAACACTTCAACCTAAAGTCTGTTTAGGATTTTTACTAATAGTTATGTTAAAACAAGATTCAGCATCACAAAACCCTGTTACATAGTAGGGGTTTAATTTATTATTACTAGTAGTATATTTCGGTTTATTCCTTATATAGGCTAATAATAATTTTTTACAGATTGAAATATATGATTAATTTTAAGTTACAATCAATATTAAAAATATTATTAATATATATAAGTCAGGAGATTGAATGTCTATATATAGGAAATAGATCTTTAAACCTAATAGTAAGTATATTAGATCAATAATCCTAGTATATCGTTTCATTCCAGAACCGGTTTCCCGGCGACTAGAGTACACCTTACAGTATTTAAATACTGAAGAACCGTCTACTCGTTGCTCTTTTACAGTTATAGATCTATGCTAAGATAAACCAATCACTGATTTAGATCCGCGATAACCCATTTCAGTTTTCCTTCATCTGTAGTGATATTACCATACCCTGAGGCATTAATCAGGCCAGTTGTAAAGTTTCCTTTACAACCTTGGTTACTAGAGCTTTAGGGTGTCCCCGAGTTTGATTCTTATACACAAATAGACGTAAAACTACCGTCTTCATGTAATCTAATACCAGGAGTTCTCATATTCATTATTGTTGTAATGACACTAGATATAATTTATATCTATAGTGGACTATATCTTCAGCGTATATTAAAATACGGTGTCTAACGTATAGTCTCTGAGGATCCTACTCAATAAAAGTTTAGCATGAGGAGCTCCCGCCACCCCCACAAGATCCCTTTTATTTTTGGTTTCCTGCTGATTGAGCATAGCCTATAGGATTTTCACTATTAAAAGTACCTATAGACACTGAGCTGTTCCAGCATATAGTTAGAAATTTAATATGAACCTCATTTGCGTAATATTTGTTTTTATAGGAATTTACATAAGTATCCTTTATAAGCTTTACCTGAATTAATATATTTAACCAATGTTACTTGAGAAGCGGATAGACCCTTGTCTTGTAAATATTCCACACATTTACCTAAACTAGGTAACACTATAGTATTTTCTAAATTATTTACATCTGTTAATATAACTGCTTTAGATGAACTATTTAGAGGTTTATTTTTATTATACTTAACTCTATCTTTTTCCAACATTAAACCTAAATCTAAATAAGACATATCTTTAACTTTAGCTGTTAACACCGGCATTCTTGAAAAGAGATATTTTCCTAAATAAAAAGTACCATTTTCTAAATGTTTAGTAAATGTGGTATGATGAATATTTAATTTTCTAATAAAATCTATTTGTTGTGTTGAAAAAAATATAAATTGGTCATATCTCTATTATACATATATAAACTCTTAGAATTTGATCCACTAGGATTATTTGCAACTCTTATAGTATTTAATGTAAAACTAGGGTCTAATAAATAATATTGTTCTAGTACAATTTCTGAACCTTTTATGTAATTATTATAAAAAGGAAAAACTTGTAAAAAACAAAATTTTTTAACCTTTCTTTTTTTTTTTTTTTAGAGGGATTAATAGACCACTCTCTCTATGAGAAAGATTAATATAACCATTTAATCTAAAAGCTAACTGCGAAGATGAACCTACGTATTTTCTACCTGTACTTAGGTGTGTAAATATATAAATACCAGGTATTCTTTCTTTACTATTAGGTAAACCAAGTTTATCTTTAATAATTTCCTTAGTTATACTTTTTTCATTTAAATTAGTTAAAGTAAAACTAGGAGTACTAATTAAAGATTTTAATTCTTGATCTGTAATTTTAATATTACAGTAAGCTAAAATTTCATTAATTTTTTTAGCAGTCACAGCTTCACCACTATTAATAAGCTCAATAGCTAGAACATGGCTATATTTATTAGGACCTGTTCTACCTAATATCTCTTTTCAACGATTGTCCAATTTAGATTTATTATTTTTTTCAGGGGAACTATTTTTTTTAGAGTTATTATCACCACCTGAGTTGTTGTCATTACTAAAGTTGTTTTGAAACTCTTGTTTAGGTTTAGTGCTAAAATAACATTTATTAATAATTAATGTAAAGCTTCTTGAATTTTTAAAAATTTAAAACAAATACAGAGAACCCGAAATTCATAGCCCCTAGTAAACTACTTACCCCTGATAGGTGTAAAGCAAATATAGCTAAATCCACACTAGGTCCACTATGACTTTGTACACCTGATAATGGAGGGTAGATAGTTCATCCTGTACCAGCACCTCCTTCTATACATGCAGAGAATACTAATAATATTAAACTAGGTGGTAATAATCAAAAACTTATGTTATTAAGTCTAGGGAATCATTAATCTAAGGATTTATATATCCTTAGGGTAGTATTTTCATACCACTATGGACTATGTCTTCACCCTTAAATAAATCTGTATTTAAGGGGCCTCGCGTGTAGTCTCTGAGGGTCCTACTCATAATAAAAAATTATTTTGGTTTCCTGCACATTCCTCCCATGTATACACAAATGTTACGACTAATACAGTTGAAAATACAACTTTAAAAATTATTAAAAATTTCTAATTAGGTGTTTATGTATCTGTTAACTGGTAAATTAATACCAAAATCGAGAGATTCTATGCATATAGCGAAGTAATAATTAAAGAATTTACAGTCTTTAACGGCATTCCCTTGAATTTAGGATTTAATTGTATTTTTTTTTATAGATTTAAATAATTTAAATGATCTCAATTGAAATAAGTTCTTTGTCTATTCATACCATTTCTTACAGAGTCTGTTTTAGATATACCTTCTTCTGTATAATGTTTATTCACCAATATTAATTCTACTACTTCTTTTCAATCTCTATAATCTAAAAATTTACTGGAATATAATGGATATTTTTCAAGATAATCTACGATAATTTTTAAAGAATTTTGACTAGATGCTGCTAATGTATAATAATTATTACCGGTTGATTTTTGATTTTTAATTAACAATGAACAATTTAAAAATTAGCTATACTTGTTAATACAGGTTCGTAACTTTCGTTACTAATAGGATCTAAAATTCTTTGTTCTATTCTTAATCTACAAGCAATTTTCTTTTTTTGCTCCATTTTCTAACTTAGTATGTAAAACGGAAAAACTGCCATCTGAATCTATAAATCCACTTAATCAACTATCTTTAGACAAAGAACTTACTTTTAAAGGTAATTTATATATATTAGCATTATGGTTTTATTTAATCAATCAATTAATGCATACAATTGGTGTATTTTTTTGTGTTCTTAATTCACCATTTATTAAATTAACAATTTTTTTTAACCCTATAACTGGTGAAACAACCAACACACAAGCATTATCTTGTAATTTATATCTAATAAAACCAGAACCAATTAACTCTAATAATTTTTTAGCTAATGGTTCATTTTTCATACCAAAAGTTATACAAAATCTTGGATTTTGTCTTTTAGCTAAACCTGATTTTTGAATTCATATATGACCATCTCCTTCATATAAACCAGCTAAATAACTTTTAAATTTACAATCATCATTATTTAAACTACGACTAAAATACCTATTAAATCCAAGGAGGGCCTTTATTTTTGCCATATCAGGCCCACCTACTAAAAGAGGTAATAAGAAATTCATTTTGTTGTAATCGTTAAATTACATTTGGACTATATCTTCATCCATTAAATTAATGGAGTATAACGTGTAGTCTCTGAGGATCCTAAATTAAATTTTAATTTATTTTCGTTTCCTGCGGATTATCCATTATTATTTTTATTAGTTTTAAGGGCTATGTACGTTTAATAAGAGCTCAGAGCTCGTGCCAGCCTTAAATTTTCACAGCTCCTATAATAAAACTTTAGGAATTTCCCGCAAATAGTTATATTTTTATATGATAGTATTACTACTACCTTTGGCAATTTCTTAATTAAATTTTAACTATCAAGAATATCTAAATGAGAAAAATCAAATTCTTTACGTTTATTATTAAATTGATCTTTAACTTGCTTGATTTCTTTTATATTTTCAGTGGTTAAAGGTTTACCATTACGAAGTTTAATTTGTTCAACTACATATTTTCAATCTTTATATGCTAAATATTTAGAAGAATATAAAGGATAACGGTTAAAATAATCAATAACTTTTGTATGACTTTCTGAGTTATGAGATATTACCATAAAAGAATAAAAAATCTTATCTTTTTGTTCTCTAGATCTAGAATATAAATTAACTTTAAGATATCTAGCTATTTTATCTAGTATTTCAAAATAACTTATGCCACCTTGATATATTGAAACTTCTCTATGATAATTTTGTCTTAACTCTATGCGGAAAAAAGCTTGTACTCTTTTTGAAGTAACTACACCTTTTTTCTTTCTATCTGTTAAAGTTATACTGAAATTACCATCTCCGTCTGTAAACCCAGCTAACCAACTGTTACTATCTATAGGTGATAAATCCAAATCTAAAGGTTTAATAATATCCGTATTCCTATTAACGTTAAATCAAAGTATTGTACGATGTAATGCTTCTATTTTAGGTGTACGCATATAACCATTTATAATATGGATTATTTTTAATACATCTTCACTATTTTGAATACTTCATAATACACAACCTTGACTTTCTCTATTGTATATTTTACCTACTTGAGTAATAGATGTTAGTTTTTCAGCTAAAGGTTTATCACTTAAACTAAAAACTATTATTAATTTAGGTGAATATTTCTTAGCTTTTGAATTTATATCGTGAACAGCAAATGAACCGTCAGCCTCAACTAATCCAGCTAGATAAGGGCCCAATTTATCTCGTAAGGAATTTAAATTATTTTTATCCTTTGAAGATACTAATGTAGTAAAACTTTGAATTTTATTCTTACCAAAACCACCGATTAAAGCTGGCATACGCTTTATCACAAACTTTCATTCATGCGCGGACTATATCTTTACCTTTAAATATTAAATATTTATTAAGGTATTCACGTGTAGTCTCTGAAGATCCTACTTTATAAAAGCGTTTAATGCTACATTGAGCCCTTTTATATTTGGTTTCCGGCTGATTGCCTAATCCTTTGATATGTTACTGTATTCTACTGCTTTTCTTTTAAAAGAAAGTCTGTAGTACTAGTTCCAAAGGCTCTAAAGGGATTCCAGCATATAGTGAAAAGAAAGTAAGCTATTTCTATCTTACCCGGCCATGCCTTTTCTATTTTATATATATTTAATTTTTATATGTAAATTTTCATTTACCTCGATAATAACCAGATTTATTTCCTTTTAGGTACTCTCTAATAACTTGACGGTCACCTTTTAAGTGCTTAGCTAAACTGTTTAGAGAATTAAATACTAGATTTTTTCTTGAATCATCTTTAAACTCAGCTAAAATAGTTTTAGCTGCGGGATGTTTAACATTATATACACCCCGTTTATCTTTAACTAAACTCTGAATTTGATCCAAACTAAGTAGGTTAGTTTTAGAAGATTCTTCTATTAAATCTAAAGAAAAGAAAAAAGCATCTAGATATAAGGTACCTGAATCAATACAGGCGTTTAAACTAGTATGATGAATATTTATTGAATTATACATATGTTGTTTTGATTCAAACATATATAATAAAGTAAAGTCATCAGCACTATATACAAATACAGGTGTACCTCTTTGTTTTTACGAAGTTTCGCTCGTATTTCTGGACTCATAGGTTCATGATATCCAGAACTACTAGCTATTAAATCTACATTAAGGTTTGGTTTTAGACTATCAATAAAATGTTGTTCTAATCCTACTACTTGTTCTAAGCTAGATTTTTCATCCATAATATAAATAGTTAATTTCATATTATTAAAACCATGTTTGTTAAAATAACGTAGAACTCTACGTGCTTTAGTTTTAAGTATTGAAGGCATAAAATAAGAACTTATTCTATTGTATAAATTAATAGAATGACCTACATATATATGCTTACCATCTAAACTTGATCAAACATAGACACCTTTTTGCTTTTTACTCACTTTAAGTATAATATCCCTGTTATTAAAAGGATCATTTACTAAAACTTTAACATATCTATATTTAGGATTATTAGAATTGTTATTACCGTCATTATTATTATTACCTGTTAGAAAATTGTTATTATCGTTATTTACCTTCTCTGTTTTAAGAGAAGGTTGCGATTTAAAATTAAATATATTAAATTTTTTTCGACCATAAAGAAAATCATTAACAACGCATGCGCTGTAATGATGCTATTATACAATTGGTTATGTAGGATAAGCAGCCAGTCCATAGTTTATTAAACCTTAGAAACCAACAACTCTCCTCCGAACCGTACGTGCGACTTTCACCGCATACGGCTCTCCATCAAAAGTAATATGCGATTACTAATATCAATGTTACTATGAGATACTTTATTATTGTTAATATTATTCTCTACCTTATTGTTAATTCAACTCAGGTTTGCTTATATCTTTCATATATTTCAAAGACATTCCATCATATTTTCCAGTATGGACTTTATTGTGACAACTCGAGCAGAGAGTAACCTGTTTTCTGTTAATAGCAGCTAACTGCTTATCAAAACCACTAAGTTTGATATCTATAGTTCTAATATGTTTAACATGATGAACTTGTAGATTATCGCTTGCACCACAACTGGCACATACATAGTTAAAGAAGCTAACTGTCCTTAATGATCACTCTACTACTTTAAGATTGTCAACGAAATTAGTCTTTCCTTTAAAATTTTTGGGTGTAGGTAAGAGATTACCTTTCGAAAATTCTATGCTTTTATTAACATCACCTGGTAATTCATATTTCAAGTTGATTCCAAACTTCAAGTATACCTTTCTAACTGTTCCTAATTTCAGTTTAGTTGCAAGAGTCTTGGCTAAGCTTTTTCTTAGGATTCAGTAGATAAGCACTAATCTTGGTTTATTATCTGCAAAGGAGTAGTAATTAACATAACCATTTCAGATCATCTTATATCTAAGTATAATATCCCTGATTGGAAGATTTACCCATTTTAATATAGGTTGAGGTATTAAGTTATCCTCATTAAGTACCTTAGAACTCCAAATAACTATTCCTTTGTCAACTAACTTTTTAACCAGTTTGCTAATTGGAGCATTCATTACTGTGGAAGTAGTAGGTATCCTTTGAGGATGACCTTTTATATTCTTAAATCTTTTAATTTCACCCTTTACACTTGAGATTCTTTGAATTTCAGTACCTAAGAAGTAAGCTTTATCCTCAGAAGCGTTAGTTATAAGAGTTTTCTCCATAGACAATTCTAACTTTAATGTATCTTTTAAGTAAACAGCTATTTTCTCCTTTATTTCTCTTGCTATTTCAGAAGATCCAGCAATACCAATAAGTCAATCATCCGCATATCTTACATAGTATACCTTAGCTAAATTTGGATTAGGAATCATGGAAGGCATAGTAGCTCTAACCTTGATTAAGTTCAATCTTTCTAACCTTCTAGCGGAGTCAAGTTCTTGACCTTTGCTTTTTCACTTTTTCTCTAGTCTAGTAATTCTACCTATTCTGCTGTCAATTACAACATAAGCAGGATTCTTACTTGTGTGTTTACCACCCTTAAGTTTCTCATTAGATTCGTCTACAATATTTTGGACAAATTCATCAAGTTCATTAAGTACTAGATTTGAAAGTATAGGACTAGCTATTCCTCCTTGAGGAACTCCAATAATCGAGCTTTTATCTTTATCAAACTCCACATAGCCAGCTTTAACCATTTTCCAGTAGAGATCTATAAACCTCTGGTCCTGAAAGTGTTTAACTAAGAGTTTTTCGAGAATGTGATGATCTATGTTATCAAAGAAGCCTTTAATATCTCCTTCAATAAATCATTTAACCCCATTTCAATATCTAATAGTTGCTAGCGCAGAGTGGCAACCTCTACCTGGTCTAAACCCATGTGAACTACTGTGAAACCTTGGTTCTAGAACTTGTTCAAGAATAGCCCTAAAGACTTCTTGAACTATTTTGTCTCTAGGAGACGCAATCCCTAGTGGCCTCATTTTCCCATTCGCTTTAGGTATGTATACCCTACGAGTTGGTCTAAAACGGAATTGTTCACTCTTTAGAAGTTCTGAAAGTTTTTCAAATCATTCTTTAGAAATTCCATCCAGTGTTTCTGAGTCTACCCCAGGTGTCATGTTACCTGGTTCAGATTTAATATTCATATAAGCAGTATAAAGAGCTTCAAGCTTACAAATCACTTCATAAGCATTGGTACATTGCCCTTTCTCATTGAACACAAGCATTTCTCCTAGGGACCCTTGACCCTTACGAGCCTCAGGTTTGGGAGATACCTTTGACTTCCGTACTTTAGTATGTATCCATTTACCGAATGACATACCTACTATTACGGATCCGTTACCATAGGAATTTCTTCCCTTAGGTAATCCCGAGTTCCCCACGTTAAGTCTTCGTCTTCCCTTAGTATTGTAAACTATATGTGTTCTCTCCGAGGTAGTAAATGAGTAACTGTTTTTGATCAAGCTAGCAGATATCTTAATCAATACTCAATATAGGGCTTTAGCTATCTTAATCCCTACGGAACCACATAATCCTACCATAGTTAGTAATCTTAATACATAGGAAGCTTTTACCTCTCCACTCTCAACTGATTTAATAGCTATCGTTAGATATGGATTTACTGACATGCTACACTCCCTCAATCCTTTCGTCATGAGATAAGTCAGTAGGTTTAATAAGCATCAACAGTAGCTTATAGGGTCTATACCCCCGGACTTAAAACGCACGTTAAACGGCGCACCCGCTATATACTGAACACCTGGACCGCTCAACTCCATTCTAATTAATACAGAGAACGCTGTACCTAGTAATCCCGAAAATAATGCAAAAATTAAATATAGAGTCCCTATATCTTTAGCATTTGTAGATAACATTCATCTCTCGATTCACAATGATACCCCTCCTGATATTAGTTTGTCTTTTTTTAAATTGTTAGCTTCATCTAATAATGCTACTTTATTTTTTTGTTGAGATACAACAAGACAATCGACATCATTTTCAGACAAACTTTATTTTTTGTTATTCTTGCATAAGCTATTTTTTTTATAGTAATATAGTTAATATAGTTATAATATAACACAAAGAGGAGCATGGCGAATAACTTCGTACGTATGCCACGCGTCCTACCATAATACGACGAGCTTGCGCCGTCGTAATATAATATACTATAAATATATATAACCACTATACACAGACGAACAATTATTGTTTCGAGCTCGCGCCTTAATAAAATATTTTTCCTACATCAATTAATATTTTATTAAACTGTAATAGCCAAGACATTAAATATATTTTTCACGAAAATTATGTAGGAATCGAACCTATTACTTAAGATTTGCAATCAAAGTGTAAACCATTTACTTCATAATCTTTTATGATAGGCTCTCCGATTTCGATCCGCTCTAGCCTACAGATCAGCGTTAATGTATTTTTATAATGTAAACACTTCACTTCTATCTTAGGTTTTCTATTTTTTTTAGATTTCAATTAGCTACTACCAGTTTACTTACTAATCACACAGTTAACTTGTTTGATGGAGATGTCTGTATTTATTTTGCAAGGACACAGGTAATCCTTTACTCTTCAATTTACGCATAACACTGCTACACCTCAATCTGCCTCACTTTTCTATAGTTATTCAATAGAATTTTTAAAGATAGTTTACTCTATCTATTGTTTTTATTATAAATTAATTTCTCATTAAATATTTAATTAGCATTTGTTGTTCTTTAGATCACAATAATTTAATAATATGTAAAAATACCTTGATATTTTGTGAGTCCTCTTATGCCCTTATAGTATATATACCATATACACTCTATTAATTATGTGACTTGTAAACATACAATACTTAATTATTTAAAATTATAATTATTGATTATAATTTTAAATATTAAGTCTTTTTTTTTTAATTTAAATTTTATATAATTTAATAATTAGAATAAAACATTAATTTTATTAAATGTTTTTATTATATAATTAATATAAAAAATTAAATATAAGATGGACTTTAACTTAAAATCTTTTATTATTATAAAATAATCAAACTAGTTAGCTACAAAACTAAGGCTTCTACCTTTTCTTTTAAACGTATAAAAAAAAATGATTTCTCCACTTTCTATTAAACCTATTTAAAAGGATTAAATAAATAATGAATTTTATATATATATTACCATTACTTATTTAGTTTTATTTTTATAGAAATTAGAGTACATGACAAAACCTTTAATTTATCGATATAAAATAAATTAGCGAGCTTGCACCTATTTTGACTAAAAACTAGTTATAATATAACTTATACAAAAATAAATAATTATTACTTATTTACAAAAATAAATTTTATGTTCATGGTCCAAAAATAGTCCTAAGTCTTGCACGGGCTTCCTGTGTAGTCATTTCATTCTTAAGTATTTTCATCTTTACTTCCTGTGCATCACTAGCCTTATATAGCCTATATTTTACCTCGACTTCCGCACTAGAAAATTCGCTTAATATTTCTGGAGTTCTTATCTTACTTTCTTGTAATAAGTAATAATTAAAACCCCATGCATTAACATATGACACATTTACATCATGTGTGGGACTTTTTAAAAAATTAATAGCTTTTGCTATACTAGGGTTAACAAAATATTGCGATTGTAAACTTATTTTTGCATAAAGTCACTCTTTGATCGTAATGCTTACAAACTCTTTTTATATATTTTATATATTGGGCTTGTTTATTACCACCAAAACAAGACTTACTTCTGTTTTAACATCATATTTATAATTTTTCTTTAGTTCATCATATAGTGTTAGTATACCTGCTTTTCGTCTTATTTTATCCCACTCTATTTGTAGAAATACTAGCAGTGAATGAGGATCGCCGTATTCTAATGAGGCTCCCTTACGGGTTCTCTATCTTAGTTTTCATTCAACTTAGGTTTTTATTATTTCTAGCTCTAGACCTAAAAATTTTATAATGCTTTTTAGTTGTTTACCGTTTTTTACCGGATCACCCTCTTTTATCATCAATTACTTTTACTCCCCGAGATTTATTTGATAATTTTCTATGTGGCTTTCCTTTTCTAGAAAACATATTCTATCTTCGGCATACATGACTAGTTTACTTCCAACAAATTTTAAAAGGGTTGGTTAAACTTAGCGTAGATAAGCCGCATGACCTTGCGCCTCTTTG